>NC_088858.1:12587954-12888787 GCF_963853765.1 Magallana gigas | reverse complement strand
TAGAACCTCCTGTCCCCCACATCCTGAAATCAGTGTACTCATTCTGTACTCTTACAGTGTAATAGTTGATATACTGTATATCAGGGTTGTTTTTTGGGTGTGTTTCAAATTTCACCAAAATAGATCAATTTTTTTTACATAAAGAAGATGGGGGAATAAGATGGCACAAATGCCCATTCGGTTTAGTAGTGAAATACAATTTTGAATTTATTTTTCTCCAATTAAATCTATTCAAATATATTATAATACAACTTTGCAAAAGCAAAATTTCTAACTATAGTCAGTCTTTAATAATATATTTAACAAAAAAATAAGAAAAAAAATATTGTCGGAAATTTTGGTGGTATCGAACCTGAAACATAAAAACCCTAGATATATAAGGTTAGCTTATGCCAGGTACTCTAACCACTGAGCCATTTCAGACACAACAAAGTTGGCTTTTTAAATATTATGTGTGACTAAGGCCACGAACTACCGGACTTGTATTATTTTTTCAAAACGTTCAATTGTTAGGATACAAAATGATATTTTTTGAGTATAGTGGGTCATCTCTCCATGTTTTTGTTGATTGAAATCGGTTTGTTTTCCAATAGACCTTAATTAGACTATGAGAAAAATATGGAGCACAGACCCACTCTATAAAAGAAAATGCCTTGAAGTTCTAAAAAAATGACACTATTTGCAGGTTTTGATACGTATACGCCTGTTTGGGTCAACATATTCCAAGTATTGAACATACCTATAGGTTAAAAATCAATGATTCATTAAATATATATTGTTTTAAATGATTAGAAAAAAACCCATCAGATTTATTGATACTTTAATTTTTCAGTAGTCTGTCCCACCGCGTATGGGCATTTTACACCCCTTATCCACCCATCTTCTTTGATTATGTAATTTCTTGCAATTTTAAAAGGTTTTTATAGCAAACAATAATTGACATAATTTAGGCATGTTTTATTCTTTGCAATATCAAAATGATCATGAAAAAAGTTAATTATTATGAAAATTGCTTAATTCATTGTAGAACATGTATTGCATACTGAAATATTGCTATTGTACTGATGTCGAAATAATCCACAAGTATTAAATTTAATACCTGTCAGTCAAAAATTCTTTTCATAAAATAGGAAAAACACTAACTAGTGATATTATACACTGTTTTTTTTTTAATCAATAGAAATTGTACTTACTAATTATATCACATACATGTAGTTTGTTATGGTAAGATACAAAAGCACAGACTACTGACATTTGACTATTTGGTTTCTTACCCTTGAAAACTTTTGAATCAAACTTGGTCATATTTCCTGCAAAAAGAACATGTGGACAGTCATTGATGATGAAAGGGTCCTCCTTATAAAATGGATAACATCCTGCAAAAGAAAACAACCCACATGTTATAGCCTAAAAAAGGAACAAAATAAAATATCTTCTCTGCTTATTATAAGAATGACTTTGCTACAATGAAATCAAAATGAAATGATTACTGGTATACTTGTATTACATGTGTTATTCCATAAAATAAAGTTTCCAATTACAAGCTTTATACATGCATAACAAATACATGGACATTTCCTTCCATGGGAAAATATTTCTTCATTTGAAAAAATAAATGAAAAACTTATTTATTAGATGTTGAGGAAAATAGCTACAAACTGTGATTTACAACAACCATTAACATCATCAATTTTCATAGAAAGTTAATAGCAATTCTTGATGATGTAGAATTTGCACAAACATTTGGGCAAAGCACTACAAGATAATTCCCGCACCAAGAGTATCGGGGGCAGTTGGAGCAAGGTGGCCCCACTCAAGGGTCTTCTCCAGAATATCCAGTGGCTCCTCATTGGTGCTGTACTTGACAATGTCCTGAACCGCTTGACCAGAGGTGCCCAGAAACCTAGATTTTCAAAAAACGAAATTTTACTTGGATATTTAGCAGGACTAAAGCAGCAATAAGTAAGTTTGAGCTATTTTGTAACACTGAGAGATACTAATACAATGTGCACATTTTTTGAAATGTAAAATATCAACAAAGCTATTAATAAATGTATCAGTGGTCTATTTTTGATGTGCAGACAAGTTTATCACACCATTATTTCTGTGCAATTTTTTATACAATCATATACTGTTACAAGTATAAACTTAGAAATAATTTCTGTGCTATATGCCCAATGGACAATAATTAAATCTTTTGTAATTTTGAATGCATTTCATAAAGATGAATGATTCCACAGTATAGGACAATAGCTTTCAAACAATAACATATTCACTAATCACTAATCAAGACTTGCTTTAACTTTTTCCTAACAAAAATGTCAAATTCCAAGTATTCTCTACAAAAACCAGTTGTCCTACCTGACACCTTCTACTTTGAAGTCGTACGGATTAGTCACCGTGTGGAAAGTTGGGTAGCGAGACGCCTCTGGGAACATACATTTATGGAGTGGCTGCTGAGGCAGGGTGTAATTGGCTGGATCATATTCCCCTGGCATCAAATCCACATCCACAGAACTCTGGATACAAAGTAAATGGAAAGATGTGTATTGAACTGTTCATTATAATACAGTACAATCTTGCATGATATTCAGCCTACTGTTATCTATACAAAATCAATTACCATCTTCATAAACTTAGTTTGTTTTTTTTAATTAACATTTATTCATTGTATTTTCATAAACACTTTTAAGATATATACAGGTTTTACAATGAATTTTTTTTTTCTTTCACCACCCATTCATACATGCACACACATTCACATTAGTAAGTAATATGCTTTAAAATTTACACAGGTAAATGGAATAACTTAATCAATTTCATAAACTTAGTTAATCTTGTTACATACATAGACCTATGTTGCTTGAATTTTACATGGTATGTGGTCATATCCTCGATATTGTCATCATTTTATAAAAACAATATGGTAAATAAAAATTAAGTGATATTTTTCATAAATTTAAAGAGAATGACATCATTGAAATATCTTTGAAAACAAAGAATATTCTTACTGCTAGCTGTGTGAAGACATCATCCAGAGTTTTTACAGCATCCACACTCCCTGCTGCTGTTTTCTTGCTCAGATATTTTGCCTAGTATAAAAAAAAGTTGAAATTGTACAGGCATGAGAAAAAAATATTTCTTCTGTCCTTGTAAAATGTCTTGCATCTTAAAAAAGCCCTTTTCTATTTAAAGATGTGAGTTTATAAAAATGTATTTTCACATCTCTGTTTATCTTAATTTGCAAAATCAAATGACCTTGAAAACCTATACAAAGAAATTTGAAATAGAAAAATACAAATATTGATTAATGATTTGTTTTCATGTTTTTACCTTCTGTAAGCTGTCCTTGTCTTGTGTACTGGAGCTTAACGAATTCCCTGCAACAATGACCCTACATATCTCTGCGCAGTGACTCTGTTCCTCACTATTACCTAGCATCCCTGCCACCATGTCAACGAACAGCTGAAGGCTAAAGATCTGCTCTTCATTGCTGCCTATTTCTAGTCCCGATATTAGGACCAAATATCTAAAAACGGGAAAAAAGAAGATAATTCTTTTTTCAGTTAAAATAACCCAAAAGATTTCTAAATGAACTGGTAATCTTATATTCTTATTATCTTTCAAATTTGTTATTTTTTAAGCACTTGGGGAATACATTTCAATAACATTTCTTTGATTCCCATCCAAACTTATAGCAGTGATTCATTATTTAATATGTACATGAACTTTCACTTGCTACTTACATTGTATCTAAACTATATAAATATACATATTAACTTGCTTGAAGTTTTTGGAGTTAAGAAACCTAAACGAATCCTAGACAACGTTAATACTTAAAGAATAAATGGAAAACTGACTTGTCTTTCTGTATAACTGGCCTTGGGACCTGGTCACTTAACATTTGAAAACAGTACTTCTCCACGTGGAACTTCCCTTGGTCGTCCTCTGGTTCTTTACCATATACTGCTATTATAACACCTGTTAATGATATAACATTTTAAGTTAAAAGTTAGATCCTTCTTTGTGGTGCTAAGCAGACGAGAGACATTGACTCCTCCTAAATGGGACACCAGTCCAACGCATAACTTCCAGTGTAAACCAAAACTTTATTTCAGCTGGGTGGACTGAGACAATGTAGATAAACTGCCTTGTATATTGGTGCACAACATACAACTTCAAGTGACCACAATGGTGTTTAAACCAGCGACCTTTTCGGTTACTGACCTAACACCTGACCATTGGGCCATGTGCTCTCCTTACTATACATTACATGTACAACCATTAACAGTGTAAAATGTAAACTATAAACATTCAATATAATGTACTGGAAATAACTACCAAACAAAGTGCAATATTTGTTTAGCAATAAGCTGCATCAAAACTCCATTTATTGTATATCATAGGAATTATACCTGTAACAGAGGTTTGGACATCGAGATCCCCCATCAGAATGATTCTTTGTAGTTCGTCTTCTAAATAAAGTTTGTCCGATTCATCTACATATTTTGTTCTAACTGGCTGTGGCATCAAATTATGCTACAAATAAACATGATAACCCATTACAGTCTCTTCACACACATATATGATTGTCATCATTCTATGATAAGAGATTCAAATCTTAATCAGATGTGGCTATAGCTCTTAACAGATCTATTTAGAATAAATTCAAAAAATTCAAACACCAAATCCTGCATCCAGTTGGCAGGAGTATTAATACTGTACATGTATCAAAATGAAATTTTACTTAAATTAAATTATACTCATACTGGCAACATTTAAAATATATTGAATTACATTTTATGCATTTATGCATAATGAAAAAATACAAGTAAATTTATTAGTCAAAGAAACATTCAACAAATTAAAAGAAATTGAACAAGAATTAGATGATATTTATATCCTCATTCTGAGAGGTTGAATAAATGAAAATACAACGAGATGCACATCAAAACAATCAATAAAACTGTCAAATACCATCAGCACTTGTTATATAGACAGCTTTTGACTAAGGCCAATAAAAAAAATTGTGTGTTTAGGGTAACACTGATGAAAAAATTAGATTAGATTAGGTAGGTAGGGATTATTTTTTATTTTATCATATTTCTTCTGCATGAATCCTAAGAATGTTTGTTTGTGTCATATTTAAAAATGGATTTTTGAATTAAAAATATATAAAATTCACAATCAGATAAAAACAGACATCTAAAAATGGTAGGATCGGGGCATTTTTGTAGGTTAGGTCGGGTTACCCTAAACACACAACTTTTATTTTTAGGCCTAACTAAGCATCAAGCAGATCTTACTTCTTCACTAATCTCCTGTAATATGCTTGGTTTCAGCTCCATGTGTTTGAACAATGTCCCAATTACAACACAGGTCTCATCACTTTTGAGTTCATGTAGTTTCCTTATAACAATATCCTTACCTATAAAATTAAATACAATAATGAAATATATATGTGTATAAGATGATAAAAGATTTAAATAACAAACTTTTTTTTAACCAAATTTTTGCAATATTATCACATAAAGTAATTTTATTTGGTGTCTTTGGAATACTAAGACGTTATTCATTGACTTCATACATGCATGATCCAGAAAAATTTATACATGCATGGATCCAGAAAAATTTATGCCCCCCCCCCCCCCCCCCAATGTCATGAGTTAAGACTGAATTTCTCTTTCTGCTCCTGCAATCATAATTTATAATAATCATAGCACAGGAGGGCATCTGTTTTTTTAACGATAGAACATTAAGTCTAATTTGATATAAATTCATTGTTGATCTTCGGTGATGAAAATATACATGACCATCATGCAAACAGTGCATTACTATAGTATGTCCCAGGTTACAGTTGATACAAGGGGAATAATCCAAAATTTCTTCATTGACATTTCATTTTTTTATACACCGAGAAATTAAAATGAACAAAAACAAATTTCTTACGGAGATTTATAATGAGGAATTTTAACACCTTTTCTCCAATTGGAAGCACCGTACGGTACTCAGAACAATTCTCTCAATTTTTCAACGTTATCATTCTGGAACTTTTCATGTTGTTTTCATGTTGTTTGCCATGCAATATACCCGTAGACTTTTTATTTTTGAACTTAACGTAGACTTTTTATTTTTGGTTGTGTGTTGGAACCTGCAGCGGCGGGGGCGTTTCAAAACAGAAAATTTGAACTTTTTTTTTATTCTAATGGATAAATGTAGTTGGGCACTAGGAATGGGACAATCCACTGATGCACCTGTGCATCGCGGTATTTATTTTGACGATATTTGGATCTATACATTTACCAATAATACAACAATACCTTAGCAAACTTTTTTTTAATTTCCAAAAATATCCAAGCTATATATATTGGCTATTTTTAGTCCGCGCGCCTATCATGAAAGTACAAAGATAGCGGAAAACCTCTTAAAGTTGTCAAAACTGTTATGAATCTAATTCTGGAGTGTGGAAAACTTTTGGATTACTTCTTTATGAAAAAGTAGTGAATACAAGACTAAAGTAATTTGTAAATTGTGCAATGCTCATTTTGAAATGATATATATATTCATATAATGAAATCACTTTGGACATGCGGTAATACGTTGACAGATTCAATAAAATTTAAGCCCTTATTCATGTTTTCATTAAGTTGCAATGTATAGTGATATGTATCGTATCGCATCTCATTTATTGTGATATGTACCTAATCGGCTAAGTACAGTATCGTCCCAGCCCTATTGGGCACAAAGGTATTTATGGTTTTCGAAATATCAAACAAAAAGTGTTGGAAGCAGAAACTTGGGACAGGGTATAATTACAGTGATATACACAGCACACACAACCGTCATGTGCATTAATAAATGAAAACCTAGTAAACAAGAATAGAATTCCTGAGTCCCCCGCCGGTCAAGCAGTATACTAGTATCGAGTCCATCGACCAATGCTGATTTTCGAACTTGACCAAAGTATTAGTGGTATAAACATTTGGTATAAATTTAATGAAAATCTGTCAAAATTTGTAAGCATGAGAGCGCTTACAAGGTCAATTTTTGGATAAAACGGAGTCATTATTGCGGTCAAAGTACCATAACTCCAACAAAAAGTATCGACCAATGCTGATTTTCGAACTTGACCAAGGTAATAGCGATATAAACATTTGGTATAAATTTAATGAAAATCTGTCAAAATTTGTAGGCATGAGAGCGCTTACAAGGTCAATTTATGGATAAAACAGAGTCATAATTGCAGTCAAAGTCTCATAACTCCAACAAAAAGTATCGACCAATGCTGATTTTCGAACTCGTCCAAGGTAATAGTGGTATATACAATTGGTATAAATTTAGTGAAAATCCGTCAAAATTTGTAGGCATGAGAGCGCTTACAAGGTCAATTTTTGGATAAAACAGAGTCATTATTGCGGTCAAAGTACCATAACTCCAACAAGTAGTATCGACCAATGCTGATTTTCGAACTTGACCAAGGTAATAGTGGTATATACATTTGGTATAAATTTAATGAAAATCCGTCAAAATTTGTAGGCATGAGAGCGCTTACAAAAAAGTGTGACGGACGGACACACGGACGCACGGACACACGGACGCACAGACGCACGGACACACGGACGCACGGACACACGGACGCACGGACGGACGCCCGGCATTTCTATGTCCCCGCACCGCGTTGCGGCGGGGGACAAAAAAACTACTGTCACAAGTACCTAAAGGTATATGTACCAGGTCCAGTACAATCTCCAGATTTAGCTATATAGCTTGAAAAAGCTATATTGCTTTATAAAGCTATTCAAAATAGCTTAATAAAGCTATTTATATGCAGTTTTTGAAGAAAATATTAATTGTAAGAAATGGACGAAAAATCGCAATTAACTTGCTACTCATATTTGCGCCACTGACCATTATAAACTTGACCCAAATGCAAGATAGTTTTAACACTGCAGATTTAAACACTTTTAAGCAAAAAATACATTTCCATTGTTTGGGTAACTGTTCACCACTTTGTGTGCAATGAGGCGTGGATAAGTATGATTTCTTCTCATTGTGATAAATTATTACCAATCAATTATCTTGTTTACCATAACTGACCTCCTTTATATTTCATTCAAGAAGTAACTGTGTGTTCATGAATCAGTTGCCCCAAAACTTTTAGTGCAAAGTCTCTTTAAGGAGACGCAAACTTTTGAGTAATCTTTACATGCATTGTTTATATAACAGTTCAAAGTTGAAAATTATCACTGCACTAAAGCGCGATTTTTTATACATACTGAAAAAATTACACATTTAAGAAAAATGTATGACAAAATAGCTAAATGAAGCTATTCTGAAATAGCTTAATAAAGCTATTTAGCTTATTCAAGCTATATAGCTAAATCTGGAGATTGTACTGGACCTGTATACCGATGTATGTGTCAGTCTCATCGTATGAACCGTATAAGGCACTGTTTGACATGAAGCTATATATTAACAAGCAAGTACCAACTAGTTTTGAACACTCAGCAATTTGATTTGTGATATTATTAAATATAGGCCAGAGTGTAATAAAAAAAATTCAGCAGGTCATGTGTTTACATCTTGTTCTAAAAAGGTGTAAATCTATTAACCACTAAAACAAAATATTACAAATTAAATATGAAACAAAACATATTCTATTTATACCCCATTTTTTTCTTGCAGAAGCCTCTACTTTCGGACGTACTTCCCACAATCTTTCTGCATATAAATGTGCATATTGCCTGCTGAAAGTTTTATCCTTCAGTAGAAACCTATGTGAGCAGTCTGAAAAGTTGCCCGATTGTCTTTCACATGCTTTGTGTGTCTGTGAAGGTTTTGACAAAAGGTCGTCGGGATGATTACCCCCTTTTTTCTCAAACATTTCTTTTTGTTTATCACCGTTCGCGCCAGTGGAAATCTTTTGTTTCTTGAGGCGCGATAGTCAATCGAAGATATTATTTCGTACGAAAACTGTTTCCTGTAAGCATGAACTTTTCCATTGAGTCTGAAATAGTTATTCACGAACGATATCAAATATATTACGTGGGTTTTTTCACTGTCTGTCTATCTGTCTGAGGAACCATGTTTGTAGTAAAAACTCAAATTCAATTATATATCATATCTTATGTGTATTACCATTACAATCACGTAAATTTAGGAGAGGCAATCTCTACCCAGAGTTATCGTTCCTGCTTCGCTCCACTTTTTAGCGAGGCTTTAACGTCGAAATGTAGACTGAATAGCCTACATATAAAACTATAATTTATAATAGCGAGCGCAGCTCGCCGGCGCGTAGCGCCGGCGAGCGAAGCGAGCTCTAAGAACCAGTGTGCGCGGGAAAAAGAACGAGCTAAACCTACAGTTCATCAAACAAAATTTTTTGTCTACGTCCCATAATGCTCTCTAATGTTTTCACCCGTGGTGCTATGCCAAAAATGGCCGACTTTTAACTCGTAATTTACAGTGACTTAAAGTTTGAAGACACGTTTTGAGTACCGCATATGCTTTGGCGAGACTCAAAAGATTTGTTACATGCTTCCATACCTCTGTATTGAGTCGAGAAACGTAAACAAAGACGAACAAAGTCATGGATGACGTCACAGTGCACTCGCGCTATATTTCCCGCGATAAATTTAGAGGTGGATCAAACATCTGTAATGCGTGTACTAGCTATTTCAGTATAGACTGCGGTACCTGCCTCATTGACGTATGATTTGTTTTTAATTTTTTTTAATATAGAGATTTTATGTATATATATCAGCAAGAGCCATAATTTACTGTCATATCATGCCAAGAAATTCTGCTCCAATATTCCGCTTTCACAACCCCGTTATAAATTAGTGACCACATCCCAGGCGGTCAGCGTTACCACGGCGATGAACCGATTAAGTGAAATCGAGCTCCCTGTGTGCTTTCTTCAGCTGCATTCTTATCTAAGAAATGGCACAGAGAAAGAGAAGAGCCCCTGTAAGATTCGGAGATTGGGAGGAAAATTTAAATTTTAGAAGTTTAAAGGAAAACAAGTCGAAAGAGGTACGGTAAATATTATTATACAAATATCGTATATACTTACATTTAAACTTTTGTAACATATTCATTTCTAAGAATAGTTGTAATAATCATAGTACAAGTCCCTGATGATGTTTATAATATGTATAGACATATCTATGTATATATTATGGTTTGCGATCGTTAAATATCGTTAGGGTTCCCTTTTGATCTACCTTTATGTGTATTTTAGAACTATATTCTATTATTTATATTTATTTGAAGCAGGTATACAAATCTCAGTCAAAGTGTGTAGGCGGATCTAGCGCCACTCTTAGATCACGAATATCCTACATCGGGAAAAATTATGAATTATCCAAACTAATTAAGAAAAACAATAATAGAATAATCATTCATGTTTTAAACTATTCTCAACAATTTATCTCAGAAACTATGGGAGATTGAAGACATTTTAGAGAGGAGGGAGCAAGAAGTGCTAGTAAAATGGAAGGACTGGGAGGGACCATCAACCTGGGTCAGTTTAGATGGAAACCAGGAATTGCAGCAATTCATTGAAAGAAATAAAGGAAACCCCCTCTCTTGTCATCTTCACCGCAGGAATTTAGATTCCAACAAAATAGACTGCAGGAACAACCCTGATGACATTATGGCACTGCGACAGGCCATCTTTGACAGTTTAGGCGATGCACGCCGTACACCTGATGGTGCATTAGGCATCCAGTCGAGGACAACAGTGAAAGTGCCTTTTTCTTGTGCAAGTTTTAATAAATACTTCAGGTCTTTGATGGATACTCTGCCAACAGACAATGGAAATGTGGATTTCTACCTCACAGGTAATGAACTATCTGAAGCAATATTATGATAATTGTTTTCTTGAGCATATGACAAGTCTATTTAAAGTTTTGGTCCCATGCAAGTGGAGACAGGAGGTATCTTGAAAGACATACTTGGAATGCAAGTGTTCGGTTACTAAAAATAATTGTTAAGTAATTTATGTTTATTTTTACAGGTGAAGAAATGACTTCTGCCATTGGAGAGAACTGGTCAAATAGATGTTACAAAACATCAACAGAAACATTTGTCTCCTTCAAAGAGTTTATTCATGTCTGGTGGGGATATAAGGAGAGAAAGCAATACCAACACAATAATTGTAAAAGGTATGATTATATAAATTTAATCCAATGTGAATGTTTATTTACTTAATTTAAAAAAAACCAATAATAATAACAAATGTGTGATACAATATTATTGCAATAAGGAACATCAATTTTATACATTATTTACTTAATTGTAATAGTAAAAACAATAACAATAATATCAAAAGTGTGATACAATATTATTTTAATATAACAAAACAACATTTCTATACATAGAAATACAATATTTGTTCATCTTTGTGGGCTTCTTAATAAATATTGCTTGATAATAATAAAGATCTGCTTCATTATAAAAATCTTTGTTTAGATGCACGTGGAAAGATGCTGAGGAGAACCGACCACAGCTATGTGACCCTGTAATACTGTATGTTCGTGGTCCATCCTGGATTCACGTAACTTTTACGAGGTCTCGTAGAAACATGGTTACTGGGACTGTAGCTAAACGACGGTATTTAAGACTTTACATATTTTCTTTTTTCACGTACAGTTCCATGTAGACTGGACCAAAGCATTCTATTTTCCCTCTCAAGAATCTGTAATTAAAGATCACAAGTATGACAAGGACTGAAATGCATATTTATCTTTGATTAATTATTCATTGCAGAAGGCAGAAAAATTTGTGAAACAAATCAAGCAGATTGACTATCTGAATAATGGTATGTACCTGCTTTGAGACATGTTTTTTCCATTTGGACCCATTTCTGTTGGTGCTTCCAAAGTACGCTTGACGATGGTCAAAATTTTTACGCTCAACTTGGGCAACCCCGATATCATGTATGTAGTGGTATGTCTGCAGAAACTGTGGTACATGATAAACCATAGCTGAAAATGTAATTTAAACAAAATGAATTTTATACCCTGAAAGAAGTAGGGATAGGCTGTATGATTCCTTTATAGAATCTTTAACATTTTTACACACCATGAATGTATGGGATAACATCTTCATCGAAGGTTTGCTTTCGAAATTCAGTGGCCCATTCCTTTGCTTCTTTTGCAAAAGTTTCCATATCTTTGTAATTATCTGTTCCAGGTAATGCCCGGAGACTTTCCATGAGCGTATGGAAACCTGACCACAGATCTTGCAGGGCTGCGACGTCCAGGTCCTGTTCTTCATCTTCTGAAAAGTCGTACGATACCTGAAGACGAGAGCCTACATTCCTCCTCATCTAAAACAACATGAATGAAAAGTTTTATATTACTATGTAAACATTCAGGAAATATAAATGTTATTCAGTGAATTTGAGTTTCTGTAAATATACCTTAGTGTTATTTCCGACAGCATCTTTTAATCGGGCTACAAGCTCGGGTTTTTTTCCTTTTTTGGAAAGCTGTCTGTTAGTTAATTCGTCCCTCAACTGCTGTACTGAAAGGCTTTCTATTGATACGTAGTGCCTGTCCTTTTTATTGTCCAGAATATGATGGATTTGAACGTCTCTTATAATTTTACGTAAATCATCACCTACAAATGAAATGGCAAATATTTTTCAGAAGATTTGCTACAAGAACTGCAAACACTTATAGTATTTTTTTTTAAAGAAAGGCATATATATACCTGTTGGTTGAGACCATTTCCTCACTTTGGTGTTCAATTTGTCATCCCCCCTTTCCTCCCACATTCTGAAACTGACACCTACGCGTTTCAGTTCTCTTTTCAAATTGTCTTCAGATTTCTGGTCTATTGCCCAGGTCACAAGCTGAATTTAAAATTGTCAAAATCAAGCAATGAGATCTTGTGTATGCAGATAGTTAGCAGAGTCGTTAAAAGTATACATTCGTGTATATTAATAAGAGACAATGTACCTGATTGAAGAGCTTTAGAGAAATCCTTATGCGCATGTGAAGATCATCAATGGGCATGTCATGGTATGAAATGAAAGGGCAGAGATCTGTATCTTTGTACCCGAACGTTTTCTTTTCAGAATTTAGAACAGTTTGTTGTTCTTCTTTAGATCTCTGTATCAACCAAGATGGGACTACAAAAAACATTATAAAATCACATTAGTTGTCCAGCAATTGCTATTGTTTTTATTACAATGTTTGTATCATTTTATCAATTTACAACAGTTACTTACTACTGAAATCGCATATCTGCTTTTTGGAGCAGTGGCACCACATGCAGAAAAATTCGCATTGAGCGCCATTAATTCCCCTCAGTAAGGCAAGTGCCTTCCAATCACAAGTCATTATCCTACAAAATATATAATTGTACCAGTTTAGAATTTGAAATGATATTATAATAACAAATAGGGTATAGAATAAAAAAAAACGATAACCGTAGATGATGAGATAACTTTACCACTTTACAGAGATTTTTCTTCCATTGATTACAATTCCATTCAATTGAACATTTTCCATGTCTCTTAATGTCCCAGAGGCATATTCCTCTAAACTGCATCGATTTTCATCTCCTTAATTGAAATAAACATGTGATAATCGAAATAATAATTCCAAAATACATGACAGGAAATTTCAATAAATACAAAGTTTCTCACCAATGTAAAAGAAAAGAGTAAACTCATCTTCCGGACACATGCTCAAATCTTCAAGCTTATCTGGCAATGACTGTCTTGGTGCCAAAATCTTGAACACCCCTCTTACTGAGGAGATATTTTTGGCAATTTTGGCACCATCACAGGAAAAACGCAGGGTAACAGTGTCATTCTCAATATACTTCTGGTATTTTTGGTGTTGAAGTACAAACTCTAGAATGTGCTCTAGCTTTCTAGTACTGCAGTCTGCCTTTGTTAAAAAAATAAATAAAAGTAAATTGGCTTGTGCTATGATCGATCGGTTTCTAAAAATTGATATTCAAATGATAAGATAATAAAACGTGCTAAATAAGTCAGTGGTCAACACATAAAAAAGCACGGTACATGTACTTACTGTTGGATGGCTCATTATTTCAAGAGTTGTGTTGAGACGGTATTTTTCTGTATTGATGGCTGACTTGCTTGGTATTATTGAACCAATCATATGAAGTTCATGTAAAGCTTCGTCAGAAATTCTGAACTTGTCCTTAACTGCAATAACCTGTTGAATTACAGCAAGGTCTTGAGATTTCTTAACACCTTCATCTTCCAAACTAGCATTTTCATCAGGGGACACTTTGCGGGGAAAAAAGGATAAAACATGTCCATTATCAAAATTGAACTGGACTTTGATGGAGGAAATATCACTGTGAACACAGCTTGAAGCTTCTTGAAAAGCGCTTTGGTATTTTCTTTTCCTTTCTCCTCTTTGAGAATGTTTCAGCTCAAAAAATCCTTTTACTTTGCGTGGAGTTTTCTTATTTTCCATATCATTGTGGTCCTATTGCAATAAAATATGCATGTGAAATAAAAATTAAAAAAATTATAAAGCTTCACTGAATAACTGACATGACATACAATATCAACATAAATTTGTCAAATACACGTACATTGACTTTTATATAAATTCTGCATATTCACTATATAAGTATTTCGGCTTAATTTTTTGCTAAAATATAGCCTATAGTTATCATTCTACTGAGTGGGTAACTTTAATGTATTGATCACCTACACTATGAATCATCCATAAACAAGTAGTTACGTACCTGCATGTTGTTATTCAACGGCAACATTACACGTCTATGCACAGGTACAGCCGGCCGTGTCTCCACCCATGGTCGAAAAAAATTCGACATTTTTACAACTTTTGTTTTAGTTTTTACCGGTTTACCAGAATTTTTGCATTTCGGATTTCCCACCAATACAGATAATTGATCGGTGCAGTGTCTGTTTAACGAAATATATTCAAAACTAACAATAAAAAAAGTGTTATATACATTCTACAGCATACCTTAAAAATTAACGCTATAAACTTTCATGTAACATTTATTATATGAAACATCGCATAATAATAAACCCTGCGGTGGTCATACATTTACATCCGATTGAATATTTCATATTTATTCAGTTCCTTTAATACAAGGTTAGTTAGCCATACCTTAATTAAAACTCTCTTAACAAAAAAGATACCCGTGTATTTAACACTTTACATGACGTACATCAATATTACATGTACGTATATCGGCTTAATTTTTTAAAAAATGCTAGGTTTATAAAAAAAAAAAACCCAAACAAAACATAACATTCTGTATTTCAGAGAGAAATAATTCTTAGAGATTGTGTTTCTAAGTGTAAACAATATGGAGACGATGAATAAGTAAAAGAGGAAAATCACATAATTATTTTTTTTAATTACAAAGTGTCTGTCTTCCAAATCTTAGCTTGTGTCCTTTTTATTCTTATCCCAACACGTATCTCTAAGCTATAAACATTGGCACTCTAAAGACTGTCGTAAACAGCCGCTGACCCAAATCTCTGAAACTTTAGTTCGGCTCGATCCCTTATTGCGGGTTTTCAAGCAAATGCGGCTGACCTTAATTAAGTGTATAATTGAAGACCGTTAGCTAGGCTTATTCTAAACCGGACGGCATTTCTTGGCATGCGATCCATTTTTAAGCTAATTGTGCATGCATGAGTAGGGAGGAAATAAACAATAGGACATTTTGAAATAAATAAAAAGGAATAAAATGAAAAAATAAACAGTTAAAAAATTATGTAGATATTGCGTAAAGTCAGACTATTAAATCTAAAAGTGGGAAATTACACACCTACAAACTGGTACCGGGCTGGCTCTCTCTCTCTCTCTCTCTCTCTCTCTCTCTCTCTCTGGGAAGGGGGTTGCGCTGTATGTATCATAACCATTAAAATTAGTACCTTTAGCACACTTATTGTAGAGCAATACTCTCTCAAAAATTCTTTGACGGTCGTTGATACCTAAATAAAACTATAAGTTGACAAAGATGCAAGGTGTGTGTAATTCTTGCTGCGCTCGCAAGAACGGTAGCACCGTAAAACATATTATCATGATTGAGAATGGGTTTTGCGAAAATTCTTGGCATATAGACGTTAACAGAGGTGTTGTAGCGCAGCGTAATACGCCCTCTGGTGAGAGATTGATAGGAGAGGATGTGTTCTGAACCTATATACTAATTTTGTCAAAAGTGAAGGTCTCAGCGACAGATCTCTTTGAAAATCATTATAGAGCCAATTCTTTCCTTTAGACACAGCATAGACATACATGTATAACGTTACATATCTATGGACACAGTACAGACTTAATCAAAAGGACTGTCTAAAGGATTGGGATTTGTAGTGACCTTGAACTAAAATTTCTAAGCTTGGTGCCAGTCAAGGTCATGGCGAAAAGCATGCGTGTAACTATGTTGGGAAAGAAAGTGACACATTAAAAGACAAACAAATTAAATATTAAGAATTAGTCTCCGAATGTAACTTTGTAATAGTGCACATGAGTTAAATCTCATTTTATAACAAATTTTCCTCTGATTTTTTTGTCAGTTTCAATAAACTTGGGTATATTTAAAGTTGCATATATATTTTGCAATCGTCAGTTTATACATTTTAATCGTTGATCTGCAATTGATATATTATATTTAGTTTGTTAATATTCAATTTGTCTTTATGAAAAGCAAATTTAAAAAAGTGGCAGTGTTTATATATACGGTCTCCGAAGTAAATAAAACAATGTTCTTGGGTTATTTCAGGATTGCAGACATCTCAAAATGTTCATAATAATCAATTTTGTCTATACACATGTTATTTTCGCCCGTGTTATTTTCGTCTTTCTACACTTGCAAACGGTTTTGCCCCGACCGATTTGAATTCACCCATACAAAGTTGTTAAAGAGAGATAAAATGGTTCTATCTCTCTTTAACAAGATCTTTGAAGGAATTTTGGTAGCCGTGCCAAACAGCAATGTGACGTAGGCCTGTCTATTTCATTGTCAGCCACTCAGGCTGACTCAGTCATGGTCTCTGAAATCAACAAGATATGTATGGCTTTTTAGCTTAGACTACACAATCGGTGCTTATTTCGCTTGAAACAGCGTCATTTTTAACTTGTTTTGAGCTACGTCCTACTGAAAGGTCTTGTTAAAATGGCTCTAATTGGAGAATTAGAATTTTCCCAGTCTTAAATTCGCCCACTTGCGACATGGGCGAAAACAGCGAAAATAAAACGTGGACGAATAGTTCCCCCTATACAGTATTGTTTGTACTGCATTACCATATTTTAACCCTAATATAAAAAAAGAAGAAAATACTTGTTAATTTAGAGTGATTTTATTTAGTACCTGTTTATTATACATTCAAGCAAAAATATGAAAACTTCTTCCATCAATCTTAAAAAAATTTAACCCATGAAAATTCAGCGTTGCACAATTCAATTAGTACATATAAGATAAACATAAATTGTCGTTCACGATTAAAACATCGTCTGGACGATACACTTGATTTCGTTTTAAAATGCATGATGATTCAGATTCATTGATTTCTTTTGATTAGGACGAGTGTATGGTGTATCGGGCTCGAAATCCGGAGAACTCGTTCGAGTCGTCTGCGTGGAACTTGATCAGCAGAGTATTGCCAGGATACTCTATGGTCCGCGGGGGCCTGTTCTCGCTTCCGCTTTCTTCTCCGCAGAATCTGAAAATACAATAAAAAGAGACAGATGCATGTATTTTAATTTCTTTGCTAATGATACATGTACTTCAAATGTTTTCGGCAAAATCCGGCTTAATCATTGTTGAGGCCATACTGAGTTGCTTACCGAGCGCCCCCTATGTGTGGTCCACCAAGAAATATTTCCAACCAGTCAAAGTAGCACGTGGAGTCATCCTCTACTTGGAAGTCCTCCATTATAAGTGTTATCCTTGATCCAACTGGTCCCTAAAATACGAAGCCTTGATCGATACAACGGAATTCTTGAAATTCTATTAATAAATTGCCCTATCAATATAGATATTAGAACTTAAGAATTTCTTAATGTTAATAGGCCAATAAATTTTTCTTAATTCAAACTTTAAACCTTGATAACCCAAAGACAGTCAGCATATGATGAGTAATCTCTGGGATAATTTGGAGAAGCGAGAACTCCGCTCGTTCCCGTCAACTCTCCACCACAGTCTGAAAAGCAATGGCGTAAACTCATATAAAATCATAAAGGTACAGCAATTATGAATGAACGGATTTAAATTTAAGTCAAATGAAAATAGCAACCACATGCAATCAGTAGATCAACCTACTGGTGTTACTTTGGACAACTTCCGAGCAATCCCTCCCTGTCAAACCATTGGGACACAGACAGGCGCAGTTTGGTCCAACATAGCCTTCGTTTTTGCAGTTTAACTTTACTGGACAACTTGCTGAAAAATTTACGAATATAAAAATTGAAAAGAGTAATGATTACTTTGGGAATGAACTTTAAAGGCAAGAGACAAACTTCTTGTTACAAACACGTACTTACCTGCGCATTTGTAGAGATCGTTGGCAGTTTTAATGTCCAGGAAACTCAGTGCATCTCGCTGACCCATCGTGTTCAGAAGGTTCTTGACCCGTGGAACTATTGTTTTAGACTGCCCGTCCCGACTCATAAACTGCAACACAAATCGAACACGAATTGCAATCACCAAATTATTATTTCCTCTCAATTTATATCTAGCTTGAGGAGTTTGTTAATATCACGTGACAGGGTGTGACACTCACTGTTGGACCATAATGCATCACAGAGGACACATCGTATGGTTCAATGTCCTCGATACTCCTGGCGCCAATCTTCCGGAAATCCCCCTCAAAACCCGGTTGTATATTATTGGTGTTAATAGTCACGTGGTCGTCCCGATCTGGTCTAGAGTGCTCGTGGTAAAATCCAATACTATGTGCAATTTCATGTGCAATAGATCCAATCTACGAAATCAATGTGTACTTTTTAATAAAAAAAAAACATAGAAGTTTGAATTAAAAAAAAACAATCTTATTATATAAGGTTGATCATCGTGAACAAACCGATTGTTGACAGCTTCCCCCAATCGTGATTTCCTGCGGACCACCTCTTCGACCAATCGGAGACTGGCATCTGAAAGCAAAGATGTTTGGAACCGGTGTTTGGAGATTATATTCTTAGCAAAACAGTCTCTGTGTAATATATAGATAATGAAATAGTTCTAATATTATAACGCTGAAAAAAAAAACATAACTTCAAGGCAAATAAGAGGTTACTTATTCTGAACTAGGTACCTAAATCATTTTTTCTGTTTTTATCAACAGAAATTAGCTGAACTTAAACATATTGAAAACCGAGTCAATATCTGCATTGATGGATAACTTCTTTGCATTTTTTCAAAATATTTTCTACAGTGAGTGATATTAACTATTTAAACTCGCTTTTAATAAACATTTCTGGGACCCAATGAAGGGGTCTTAGTATATATACAACAATAATATTTACAAGCGATATAAGGAAATAATGTAAATAACTGCATATCATTACAGTGAATAAATCTTGCAGCATAAAACAATCAACACTCTACAAAGTTGACCCACCAACTAATGATATACATGTATTAGTAATTAGATTAATTACCCCTGTGATCCGACAAAAATAATCCTATCCGAGGATCCGGAAGCTGAATTGTATTCCCTGAATCTCAGACAAGTGTTATCCTCCCACAGTTTCATAGCGGATTTAACATTAGAGACTGCCTGACCATCTGTAAGTTCAAAACATTAAACATCTAAGAGTTTTAAACAGTTTCAATTATTCGAGAAAAAAAAATTAATAAAGTAAATTAAGGAAATAAATTCACACAGGAGAAAAGAAATGAAAACGTGAATGTAGCTCCCGGTCTAGAAAATGCGGATGGACGACCAGGTCGCCCATTCGAATTTTTTTCAGACCGGGAGCTACAGATATGCAGCTAGAAAAAACTTGTATTATAAAACAAATTGAAATTAATTCTTCAAAAATATATTATCTTTAAAAAAAAATCCGTAAGAAAGAATGAATTTGCAAAACTTTGTTAAATAAATACAAAAATGTTTTAAGGAAATTAATAGTATTATACAACAAATTTTGTTCTGAATTCTTCATTCATCAGTTGTACAAAGGAGAACAGACCTAGACTACTAGACAACTGGTAGTACACAATCCCACGGGGCCACAGTTTCATGTCATTGGCCACTGCCTTTCTCCGGATCCGCCCCCTCGATTCCATTTCTTCCATGTCCTCCTTCTCCTCTGGCGAGAGCGACATGTCGGATTCGAACTCGAGTCCTTCTTGTTCCGCTGGTTTGTGAACATGTTTAGTTTTTATCTTTCGGACTCGTGGCTTCTTGTGGTTAACATAATTGTTAATGGATGCCTAAAATGATTTAAATATTCTCTAACGATCGTGTTTTTTATTTTTAAATTTCCAAATTCTAGTAAATACTGACAAATATATAAAACCGCATACTTGAAATGACAACGTATACACACATTTGGAATCGGTGCCTCTGGATCCGTTTGACTGCCTAGTCGAAGTAAAGCTCGCTCGACCTCTATCAGATCTTCTTGCATTGACTTCAAATCATTTCCCTGAAAATTAAAACTCTTTTAAATATATCACCGAATTATAATGGCGCAAGGCTTATTTTCCAAATATTCCAATTTCAATTTATGCTTTCTCCAGTTCAAGAAATAAATAAAACAAGAAGGGCATTTGAACGAACACCCCTTTTTCGGTTTGATGAAATTATTTTGATAAATTATGCAACTTTTTAAATAGGAAAAAAATATTATTTCAATTACTTACAGATACTGGAACGGCGTTCGCACACACAAAAATACATGTAGCCAGCAAACTCGCAAAAATGATCTTTCCCAACATGCTGTTGTTGTTGTGCCTTAGCTGATATCAACCATCTTTTATATAGCAATATTTGAAAAGAAACCTGTGTTTAGGTAAATACAATAAATATTGAAAATTTCTCATTACGCAGTTGGGTGACGCTCCTCCTATTATTTATGTGTTCCCGCGAAAGAAAGAGCGGAAACACTTCAAAGGGTCTCGTCTTCTTTGGCCGCATTGACAAGATTTCTGGGGGATAATCCATTCAAGGTTCATGATTACTGAATAGATGTTCGCAGGTTTATCAATTTAGTCGTATTGTCACAATCTCCCGTGTTTTTGGTTGGAAATCGTGGAACTTTAATGTATTGGGATGCAAAGGGAATACGTCATTCGATTAAGTAAACTGTAACCCAGAAACGCGGAATCTGCAGGCATAAATTTCGAAAGAAAAACACATAAATGTATGATTATTTCTTTACCAGTGAAAACAAATCATGCAACAATCATTTTGCTGCAACCATTGCATACCACATAGAAGGGGTGTGTCTATTTGATTGAGGGATAATCGAGCACCAACTATAAGACCTGTTTTAACCAATGAAATAACCAGAAACGAAATATACATCTGTGCATTTTTCTACTGTTCTGTCGAATCTTGGAGGGTTTTTTTTTAAATTTGATTAGTCATATGCAGACCTATTGAAGGAACGCGAAAAGTTTTCAGGTGTTTTTGGTAACTTAGCACTAAAATTCATCCCCGTTTAACATGGCTTAAAAGTCGATTAGTTTGGGAGGATGTGGGCTTTCTCGGCTTTAAATAGCACGATTAATGTTAATATAGTAAAAAATGATTCAGAGACATAATTTTATACATGTCGAGCACATTGCAGTCCATACATGCAATACAACACGATTCAACCGTATTTTCCATCTACGCAGTGTTCCCGTTGTAAATGTGAATATATCATTGAACCATCCTATTAATAGAAGATGAGTTATATTTCGTATGTTACTTATAATTATACCAAACAAAAAAACTATGCATCACATCTTAAGCATGTTTTGTTGACTATAAGGAATTTTGTGTCATACATGTATAAGAAAACAAAAAAGGATACTAGTAATCTGTTGTTATTTTAATTGGTTTTTATGCATTTATTAATTAAGTACAGTACTATAAATTGCTATCCATATATTAGAAAACGGACGGCTTATTTTTTTTAAATCTTCGAGATAGACGAAGTATGACAACTGTGTACCAATAAACTATCTACAGTAGAAATTAAAAAAATAAAACATCAGTTGGAATTCATGAATGATAAAAACGAAGATCGATCATTATTCGTTTTACTAGTACATGTACATTTTTTTAGATATCAAATATCAGATATCGAATATCAAATATCACAAAATACTCAAACGAGAGAAGACAGTATTGCCAAGATTGTAATCACACTGGAAAATATTACAGACAAGACCGTGGATTAGATTAAGATGCTTCATATGCGTGCATTGCACTGCATGGTACATTGTAGGTTCCGAAATCGAAGAAATACTAACAGAAAAAGTTCATTGACACAAAGTACACGTACATGTACGTGGGAGAAGTGTAACCTATTCCAAAGTTTGCAATTTGAGCCTACTGAGAAACAGAATAAAGACTGCCATTTTTGTTTATGCTTATAATAAATGCCAATGCAACCACACTAGGGTGTGGTTCTTGATAATTGCACATCTCAGGATTAAGGTACTACAAAGAAGTGAAAGGGTGCAGCAAAAATCTGACGGTGACACACTGTCGATAGTCGGGAATGATGCACAACAAATCAACATACAGGCTTGTGTGTGTCAATGATGTGGGGTCCAATACAAGAACATGATTTAATGTTCAATAATCGTACCTTCTTATCGAAAATTCTTGGTTAATGGAATCATTTCACCCTACAATGTAGTTGTATTATGGGGGAAAGGATAATAAAGGGATTTTATACTAAAAATATTGCTCATAAAAGATTTAAATCATACTATAATATACCAGTATAATTGTTTCTTATATCTATTGCTATATGTCAAGGTAATCCCTGTATTCTGATTTAAGAAAGTGTATTGTTCTCTCTTCTTTTTTCATATCACATACATATGTAAAATAACAAATGCAAACATAGTGAGACGCTTATTACATAGCTAACATATCTATATTTTCAAAATTTCTTAATTTTTTTTCTCATAAATAAAATTTTGCAAGAATAATTCAAAATAAAAACGTCGAATCCTTTTTGGAATACCAGATTGACGCTACTTTTTGTATATATACCGGTGTATGCTTTTAGTTCATAGTAACATGAGATCAATGTTATGTTCGATATCTTCATTTAAAAAAAAAATTCTGAACAAACATATACATGTAAAGCATGAAATTAAAGATGAATAGAATTTAAAAAATAAATTAAAAACCATGAGTATATGAAGAGCAATTCCATCGTGAGTTCAAACGTGATTCAAGTCAAGAGGCTCAGATTGTTTCGGTAATAACAAAACCCAGAACACCTCTGTATTATTAATTCCTCGTTTACTCTTTAAATGACATTGCATTCACTATATTGGAACGGCGATTTACGGACTTTTGTATGCAAACAAATGTGGATTATAGAGAAAGTCGGCAAACAATCACGGGCAGAGGCAAACATCTGTATTGAATATGTACATTAGATATAACACTTTTATGACACTTCCACGACAGCAAAGTTAAAATTATTTCAAAGTAAAATAATAAATCTGAAAGTTATTAAATCTGATGGTCTTTGAACCGAGTGACCCAGCAATTAATCTTGTAAGATGATTATCAGGATTACTACAACACGAAGAATTAATCTCCAAGTGGTGTTTTCGTTTTGTGAACAGTTATGGCTGACAATCTAGAAATGATCGTTGAAAATTAATTGAAAGGTGAGTAAGCTCTCTCTCTCTCTCTCTCTCTCTCTCTCTCTCTCTCTCTCTCTCTCTCTCTCTCTCTCTCTCTCTCTGTTAAAAATATACACGTAATACTACTACATGTACATATTTGAATTGCATTACAGTTCTTATACGCATAAGTTATGGAGGCCTTAGAAAAAGGCAGATATGACATGGGTATGTCATCACCGCCCCCGTTAATATTTCCACCGAGATCCGCCACACTCTCTTTTGTTTCCGAACCCTCCAGTCCCGGAAGTGGAACCGGAAGTCACAGTGTCACACGTCTAAGAAAAAACAGCGCTAAAATGCGCAAAATACAATTAAGCAGTCGCTTGGCCAGTCCTATTCCATCTGTTACAAGTGCCAAATCTACAGTTTCTAAACAGCCATCCTCCAAACCTTGGGAGTATGTCCCTATTCTTACAGACGAACAATATGCGGAGAAAAAAGAACGGTTGTTGAGGGGCAGTAAACTAAAGCGTGAGCTTGAAAAGTATTGGAACATCGAAACACCGAGTCGTCTGGAGAAGAAGAGGCTGGACGAAATCTCTAGTGAGGACGAAGAGTACGATACAGACCTCGACCAAGAACTGGGTAAGTGACAAGATCTGGGTCATTAATAAAAACTCAGTAACAAAAAAAGTCTTATTAATATTGTTAATTTGCACGGTGTAACATGTATGTAACTTCGACTACATTGTATTCTTCTGTTTGATTTTGTAGTTGGTCTGGAGCTTATCGTTGATGAAAAAACCAAACAAATCAAAGATGATGGATTGTTTCCGGAATATAAGCGCATGTGCCGGAAGTTGAATGTAATACCCAATCATTACCTCTTACGTCACTCAACAGATGACGACATTAAACTTCGACATAGATACCTCAGCAAAAACGACTGTACTGCAATGGGCTATGAGATGAAGGCAATCCTATTTTCTACTATTCCTACAATTTGTAAATTGACCAACAAATCAAGAGATCATATTAATGGGAATTGTTTGTAATTATTACATATTATTTCTAAGTTACACTGGTTTGCAGGACAATTCGACCTTCTCCAAGATAGATCTAGAGGATAATGGAATGACGGGAAAACATATCCACGCACTGGCGGAAATGCTTCTACAAAACCACTACGTGTCTGATATAGTGAGTACGCCGGACTGTAGTTTGTTCATATATTACACTTAATTGTTCAAAATCACTCCTCTCCTGTTGTCCTTTCCAGTATATGACAAGTGTAACACATAAAAATACGTTCACAGGATATTGCCTGCAGTTACAGGCTCTGACCTAAATGTGATCTTCGACCTTCGCACTTTCGCCTTTAGAGCGAAAGTGCGAAGATGCGATGGCGAAGTTGCGAAGGCGAAGAAGCGATACTACTATCGCTCCTTCGCCTTCGCATATAAAGTGCGATGGTCAAAGTGGCCCTATCGGAACACCATAGATAATACATGCATTACTCGTTACGTAGTGTCCAATCGGGGACAAAGACAAAACTATATATAATTATATATAAATATTGAATTATTTTAATTCTCATTATACAAAAACCGATTTAACTATCTATGAATCGAATTAAAGAAAAACGAGACAATCATTGGCAATCACACATTCACGACGTTATTGCTTTTGTAAAGTCGAAAAACTATTAGAACTTGATGTATTTTGTAAAATTATATGATGTTCTATATAATAAAACATTTATTGCATAAATGTTCAGGAAATATGACAATTATTCTCCCAGAAAAATTAAATTTTCCTCGGGCGATGCCCTCGGGAAATATGATCTTTTTGGTGGGAAATAAATTATCACATTTCCCTCATCATCAAGCAACAAATGTATAGGGTAGAAAGAATATTGATTTCTGTAACCCTGCACGCAAAGCTAAGCTCTTTTTGTTACCTTTTCTCAAATAACCCCGTTGATTATTTGATTTCTGTAATCTTGTCTACATCCTTCATTATATTACAAAAGTTTTGAGCTGTTATGTGTAGTAAATTACGCATGTTTTCCCTATTTTCAAGAACCTTTCCAATAATCCAGTTGGGGTTCCAGGAGCGAAGGTGGTCCGCTACATACTCACAAACAATACTCACATTCGGAAGGTCGATCTGACAGGTGCGTGGACTTTGAGACTGCTCTTGAGATTTTTTTTTATTTTTGTGAATGAGCATGTTAATGTGTTGATTGCTTATCAACAAAATTCATTACTTTCTTTTTAGGTTGTAAAATTCAAGATGTCGGAGGTAAAGTTATGGCCGAAATACTAGAGGTATATGAACGACACAGAAAATTCCTCGTGCTATCACTTAAATTGTTAAATTTTCAAATGACATTTTTATGTAATTTCTCTCATTATAGCACAATGTATACATAAAACAACTCTTGCTTAGTCGAAATGGGATCGGTGACGAATCGGCCATTCAGTTTGGGAAAGTATTGGGCAAGTACATCATATCATCGGTTTCTTAAATTGATATCGAAAAGAAATAAATTCAAAGAGCTGAGTAAAATACACGTACATGTAGATTCAATTTGTATTTTTCCCCTTGACAAGTTTTTGAAGTCTTGATATTATAAGATGTTGAAACATTGCAAAAAAAAATTCAATTCATCGCTAGTTTATTTTTCTGATTAAATCGTTTTCAGAGGGGTTAAACATACATTTTTATTTATGAACAGAATCAAACAGCACGTTGGAGATTTTGGACCTGTCCTGGAACCAAATCAATCGGCCTGGCGCACACGCTCTGGCTGTAGGACTTCGGGTATTATTCAAAATTAATAAATCTTTATTCCGTAACTAAAGCATTTATATTTGTGCATTTCTTTGATCCGTTTGGAACTTTTCTAGATAGTGCACGATTTTGCCTCCACTAAGCTAAAATTTGTTGAGTTGCAAAAAAATATATCGCCCGTCTATTTGATGCTGTTTCTAGAACAACCACGGATTACAGAGTCTCATTCTGAACATGAATGGAGTGGGGAAGGAGGGTGGTTCCTCTTTGATTGAGTGTCTCCGTCTCAATTCAACACTGACAATTCTAGACATCGGGGCAAATAGAATACCAGACGACATTGCCCCTGTTATTGCAAGGGTTTTACCCAGTAACAAAGTTCTTCACACTCTGAAGGTAAGATGGGAAAGTTTATGATTGCAATAAAAGGTTCTTCCTTTTATCGACACAAATCTTCACCTTCCAACAGTTCAGTTAGATAACATACAAGTTGGTAAGGTTGTACATACAACTAATAATTGAGAACTGCATATTGTACAAAGTGACAAGTACTGATATACATGAAAACAAATTATTCCAACATTTGTCAGTTTACTTCAGCTTTGGATTTCGACAAAATCTGTACAATGTACATACAATGGGTTCAGTTTTACGTTTACACATGATTCACTGTTCAACTTCCCAGCTTTCCTACAATCTGATTACCTCTGAGGGAGCCATGACACTTCTGAAACCCTGGTCATCCAAAATTAAAAAGAAAAGTCCCCTGAAGAAAATAGAACTGGACGTAAGTAACCACTTTGATTGACTCGTTTTATATTTTCTTTAATCTGCATATATACTTCATATATGTTTTAACCCTGTAAAAATACCACACACAGGGAACAGACGTACACACGGAGCTGGCCTTGCTGGTCCACAAATTGAGAGAGAAGCGAGGCCTGACGGTAACAGTTCGGTTACCGCCCTCACGAAGGGAACGCTCGCTGGATCCGCTCATGGGCAGTCTGATGTACATCGTGAGATTCTGTGACAAGGAGGACGTAGACCTGCCAGAACTCTTTCCCAGGTCGTACGAGGAGAAGGGTGTCCTTATTTCAACGGACGACGTTGTCGAACTCATCAAGGTAGGGGAAGTCAGTGCGTCAAAAATTAGTTTATTCTCTATGACTTTAGCGGGATAAATTTCCGTTTACCAACGACAGATCTGTGGTTTGAACCTGTAAACCTCAATGGCTTATCAGGTTTTATTGCAACTTCTTCGCACCCATCTATAATTTTGTGTGCGAAAAACGTGTGGTTAAAACGGGGAACATTTCTAAGAACCCTTTGACTGTTTAAATTTTCTTTTTTTGTGTACTATTACTTAACATATAGTTATTATACAACTCTGATGCCTAAAGACGGTTTATCTTGCTAATTACTTTACACTCTTTGTCATTCGACAGCATTCAGGGAAAGACATTGGCAAGTATAGGCTGCATGAACTGAAGAGAACACTGCAGGAGACCCGGGACCGGCGCTTTGAATTAAAGTATGTAGATAGCAGCGACTTAGTACACTGTCTGAAAATAATGTGATGCATCTTCTTTTATTTTTGGTTAGATGGATATACTAGTTTATCATTGTTTCAATATATTCAATAAAAGATTTCATCGGTGTTATTGAGCGTCATTTAACTCACTTTGATAAAACCATGTTTAACAAATATTTTTCGTTATATTTGAATTGCTGTTTCAGAGAACTGTTGACTATACACAATCAAATGAGACTAGGTAAAGATCCACAGAGAGAGGACTCCCTGAGAAGTGCAATCGCCGGTAAACGCCGAGGTATTCCGGTGGAGACCTTGCAGGTCTCGACTCCAAGCACCGCCGGGGTTAGATTCCGGGGCGGAAGTGATGACGAGGATTAACTTTCAGTGCAATGAAATTCCAATAATACTGCTACTTGTTTTTTATTTTCTATTATCTTCATTTTTGTGCATGTTTTAAATAAAATAAAAGGGTACTAATCATTTCATTTTCTATTTTTTTTTTTCGTAAGTTAAATGTACGTCTAGGATGATCTTCAAAATAACTAAACAAAGTTGCAGACTTTTATTATTTTATAGTTTTATTAACAAATTTCAAAATTAAATGCATACTAAAACATATTTATAAACATGTTATACAAATGTAGTGGCTAAAGACAGAATTTTCACAAAATTTGGATCCGTGTTTGCTCGTAAACAAGATGGAATTGGTGCTCTAATCCTCGTTCCTAACGGCTGCCCATTATCATCAACAAGGACAACATTATTACTGTCAAATTTGGGAACCAAGGTTTGCTGCCTCTGTTTACATCCCACAATGTACGCTTTCTTCTTCTCGTGTTCAATAGTTACAAGAACTTTGTCTCCAAGACGTCCAACTGGGGGCTTTTTATAAACATTGATAACCTTTACAGGTCTCCCTGACTGCTTAGCATTTCTTCCTATTTTACTGTTGTCTACAACTTTAACTCTACTCAAGAGTCGAAGTTCATTAAGCTGTGGCGTGGTACTGAAAAAGATCAAATATCTGGTCCAAGTATATGAATAAAAGATCATACATTTATATTCATTTTTAACACTCATTGTGCGTAACTATCAAATGAAGTATGATTTTACTTTTGTAATTTGGGGAAGTATTTCAATATAATATCATTATCTGTAGCCTTAACTTACCTGAAGCTTCTGCGAACGATGTGTAAAAAGGACATTTTCTGAAGGATGAAAAAAAAGATCTGTTCATCAAATTAAAAAAAATTGTTGAAATTTATTATGTAAACGAAATATTAATATTTCAATTCAATTCAATTTATTGACAAAAACCACACATGGCGCAAGTCATACATATATATAAAGTATACAAAATAAATGTACATAGATGTTCTTATGTTGAATGCCTCACGGTCGAAGTTACATATATTTCTTGTTGATTTCACATCTGCTGGGTTAAGAATTTTATAAAACGTACATGCATTATGTAATGATTATTCAAAAATGAAAAATATTCACTTCGTTGTTGTTTATAAAGAGGACATATAAATAAAAATGATGTTCATCTTCAACAACACCGTGACAGTTAATACCATATCTTTCATAAAATAAATAAATAATAAAAGAAATGCCTATAACTCAATGATTCGATAAAGCACTTTTAAAATATTCCGAGTATATAAATTATTTCGGACGATCAATCTGACTTAGGAATGGTTTTTATGTCCTTTGACATTTCGAGCAACTATAAAAAAAAATAGAGCTATTCATAATAAAGATTTTTTTTAAACAGACTAAGCCTTTAGACCCAATACAGCACTGTCACAGATCAAGACATGGACTGCTGTATGTGTAATGATATGTGTGTAGATCATGGATGTATGTATATCACCGAGAAAATTCGGTCAAACATCAGTCCATTTCCCCGTGGATCTTTTTTAGCAATTATGGGAGTGATGATTGAATACATACCTCGCTTTATAATGTACTATTATGCCTGGAAATTAATGGAGCGAAGTGAACTGGTCATGAAAATAGTCGAAGTACCATGTTTTCAAAGTCGGCCCTGTCGGGCTCGCTGCGGCACATTTAGTAGCTTGTACTTATATCAATTCGTTAGAGAAAACATTTGACCTGATAATAAATAAGTACATGTAGTACCATTTACCACTTATGATCCGAGGCCTATTTCGTAAATTAACTATGTTGTGAATTTGATAAATTTTCAAGGGTGGGACAATCCCATATAAATCCGCGCACAAAATGGGTGGGGCAGTTCCTTCAAATTCAATATTTTCTAGTATATGTAAGAGCATCCACCCCTCCCGATGCTACATGTGCTATTAAAATTTTTTATTATTAAAAGAACGGTGTGTCATGTATCACTTTAGTTTGAATAGTTTCACATAATATAAGTAAAAAAAAATCGCGATTTCCAACAGGACTATGTATATAAACCGCTTCCCTTTTGGTCCTTATTGAGCATGATAATTAAAAAAGAATTTAAAGTATTTTTTAAAATCATTTATTCAATTTTTTTTACCAAGGTAGTTTTTAGAGTTATCGTAGTGTCTATATCATGCACTATAGTGTCACATGACGTATGTACTAGGAATTTTTTTTTTAAATGACACGTTCTTCAGTACCTCTATTTACTTAGGTGAAAGCTAATAAAAGAATTTTTGGGTGCTACCCCCCCCCCCCCCCCCTCCTCCCCCCCCCCCCCCCCATGGATTAGGATTTCGAAGAATGAAGAATGTTCTTTTTCTGCTTGTCAAGATTTCGGGTAAGTCAGCCACCTCTTTAAAAAATGATGGTACATACGTGCCTGTAGTCAAACCGTCTTCGTGCAGTTGGAAATGTTTCTTTTTCAAGTTCTCAAAGTGCTATCAAGCAATTTTAACCAAAAGAACTTTTTAAAAAACTCAAAATTGGTTTTACATGTTTTTAAATAAATCAATAAGCGGATTTTCGCCATTTCATATACGCACATTGGCATGTTCTTGAATGAAATATTGCTGGTGAAACTGAGTTGCTTTATGCAATCCAACAACTGGATAACAGAATAGTGTGTTTACGGTACCCATCCAAGTGGTCATTTCTTCCAGATCCTCATCTTTTTTAGGAATGCTTTTGTCATCACCGTGAATCTGGATGCCGAAGGATGTGTCCTAAAGGGCATTTTATAACTGAATATTTTACGAGACAAACCTTTACGGGCGAGGCAAACATATACATACGGAAATACTTGAACAGTCCACATGATGATAATAAACAGTGTGTTGATATTATGTCAAACTATGCATATCGAATTTTATAAAACATAGGGATTCAAAATATCGTACATTATAATGACCCCTCCGATATTTTCAGGTTAATTTTTTTTATCACCAATATCGTCTTCACAGAGCGGAAAAACCACAGAGGCCAAGCCCGTTTTAACATTAGAACCATTATAACAGGAGCTTGGACTTTGGGTACTTGTGTCAAACAGCAATGTCACGTATGCCTGTCTATTTCATTGCTGCCCACTCAGTGAAAGCTCATTGAAATCAACACGATTTGTCTGGCTTCTGAGCTAAGACTACGCAATCGGTACATATTTCACTTGAATCCAGCATCATTTTTAACATGTTTTGACGCAAGAAGTGATAGCTACGTCCTATGGAAAGTCCAAGGCCTTGTAATAATGGTTCTAATTTCAATGTAACCATAAATAAAGAAAGGGGTCGGTGAATTGGTAAAAGATAAAACTACCGCGGACTTCCTGGAACATTATCCATGAATGTGTACTTACAAGACTTACTGTTTTAGATCTCGGCGTCCTAAAGAAACACAGTCGCCTATTCACACCGATTACAATATTTGATGTTCGAAAGGGTGCAGGCATACCGAAAATGTCCCCAGAATGCGCAAACCATGCCCCAACGTGATTACAGTCAAGAAAGCGTCACAGTAACCAGTATGTTCCACAAGAATCAAACCCATTTGATTTCTAGTGTCAAGACGTTATTGAAAGCGCCAAAGGCAACGTTTGGCATTTACACATTGACACTTGGAGGGTTCTGTATTTTCTTTTGACTGTTCTTTTCAAAGAAGATGGGGGAATAAGATGGCGCAAATGCCCATTCGGTTTAGTAGTGAAATACAATTTCAAATTTATTTTCCCCCAATTAAATCTATTCAAATATTTTATAATACAACTTTGCAAAAGCAAAATTTCTAACTATAGTCAGTTTTTAATATATTTAACAAAAAATAAGGAAAAAAATATTGTCGGAAATTTTGGTGGTATCGAACCCGTAACATAAAAACCCTAGATATATACGGTTAGCTTATGCCAGGTACTCTAACATCTGAGCCATTTCAGACACAACAAAGGCGGCTTTTTAATTAGTATGTGTGACTAAGGTCACGAATTACCGGACTTGTATTATTTTTTCAATACGTTCAGTTGTTGGGATACAAAATTATATTTTTAATGTATAGTGGGTCATCTCTCCACGTTTTTGTTGATTGAAATCGGTTTGTTTTCCATTAGACCTTAATTAGACTATGAGAAAAATATGGAGCACAGACCCACTCTATAAAAGAAAATGCCTTAAAGTTCTAAAAAATGACAATATTTGCAGGTTTTGATACGTATACGCCTGTTTGAGTCAACATATTCCAAGTATTGAACATACCTACAGGTTACAAACCAATGATTCGTTAAATATATATTGTTTTAATTTATTTCAAAAAAAATCATCAGATTTGTTGATACTTTAATTTTTTAGTAGCCTGGCCAACCGCGTATGGGCATTTTACACGCCTTATCCACCCATCTTCTTTCTAATTTTACAGTAAGCTTTAATAAAGTCAAACTAAAAATGGCACATGCTAAAGTACTAGTTGTTGTTCTTTCTACATAAATACTCATAGACCTAATTTATTCCTCGGAAATGATTCAAATCCATTACAGAGGTCGGTAAGCGATACACTTGAACTTGTAGCAATCTTGTAGTGGTTCATCAATCAATCAACTGTCATTCTTAGCAATACGAATGGTTCATCAACCAATCAACTACCAGTCTTATCAATAGAAATGGTTCATCAACCAATCAACTATTAGTCTTACCAACAGAAATGGTTCATCAACCAATCAATTATCAGTCAGTTAATCATAACTTCACTTCAGTAAGTGTAGTTTTAGTAAATTCTCTCACAGCGAAGTATCAGTTCACGGGGGTTAGCAAAACCAATCGAAAAAGAGTGACTGGGGTTTCGGATACCCTGTCCTGAGTTATTGCTTCCACCAATTTTCGCTTGATATTTCGATAATAATAAATACCTTTGTGCTCAAACTATGTTCATCCATTGATATGAAAAAATGTCCACATTATCTGTTTTGAAACGCCCCCTCTATGGCTTCAGGTTTCAATACACATCCCAAAATAGAAAGTCTACGGAGATTTTGCATTGCATCAGCCATTAGTAAGCTCGGATGATAACGTTGAAAAATTGCGCGAGGTGTCCCGAGTACTTCCGAATGGAGAAAAGATGTAAACATTTCCCATTATAAATCTCCGTAAGAAAATTATTTTCGTACCTGTGAAATTTTATGAGTGAAAAGGGATAATTTGTCAATGAAGATATCTTGGATATATTCCCATCATTGATTTCAACTGTACTCCCTTCACAGGTATGTGAATTTTTATTAAAAATCATCAAAAGTGATGGCCGGGAAGCAATAACTTGGGACAGACTATAGCACATGTCAGTTCTTGGACGAGACGCATAAGGGCAGAGGTTGTCACCAAGATATAATTCGAAGGTTACAACAAGACAATTTTTTTTGCTTTTGAAATTTAATAGTAGAAAATAAAATGAAATTAATTAAATTAAATCAAATTCAACACAATGTTTTAGATGATCTATGTAAAAATGTTTCAGACTGGTCCTTGATATACATGTATATTGAATGCCATAATTCGAATACACGTGCTATATTGTTTCGCGACCGATTAAACAAGCGAACGTAGGACACTATTAACTTCAGAAAAACGCATTAACTACTTAGTCTAATGTTTGCATGCATTGAAAATATGACAAGAATAATAAGATGATATTAATAACCGCAGTCGTGTCATTGTCTTTGCACAAAAAGTAATTATACAAAAGGCGAATTCATTGATTTGTAGTGGATCTACCGGCAGTCCATACACGTAACAGCGGGAGCATGTTTGAATAGCGTTACTGGAGCATATCTAGACGAAATAAACATTTTCACAGACAGAGTGCGAACTGTAAGGATAAGTGTCCGAAAAACAAAAAACACAGAAAAATAAATTTCCAGGGCATTAAAACCAAACTGTCACAATGTACATGCATGTGTCACATCTTTAAAAATCCATGGTTTGGCTTCTTATTACGTAGTTACCTTATGTCACGTGACGTCACTGCCATCAATGAATGCATTGTACAAATATGAAAAAGCCCATCTTTGCAATGCCTTGTTAACTAGCATATATTTTATATCAATACATAGGTACTTGAAGCACGGCTTTCACGGATCGATAGCAACAGATGGTAGTGCTTCGCCGTAAGAAGCTGATCGTACGCTATTCAGGTAAGGTTTTTTTTTTTTTATTATTTTTTTTTTATGAGACTATATACGATACTACATCTGATATTTCCATATCTAAGGCTAGGCAATTCAGTTCCATCGTGTACTACTACCTTAACACTGTCAGAGCGGTTGCTCTCAAAGAATTAATCGCCTATAACAGCGATTGGACTATATATTTTCATTGTTTGAACAAAACCGATTGGAACGAATTGGATAATCCAATGCTAATCCATGGTTCGAGAAAACCGATCGCTATTTAATGCCGCTCATCTTAACTGTTTCTGCACAAGGTAAGGTATTTGGAGTTAACATTGGCACTGTATTAAGATGCAATTATAATCTTGATCTGTTTATGTTTGTGCATATATGTATTGCAAAGTCGAAAGTACATGACAATTTTACCGGTCTCTAGACGAAAAGCTAATGTATATTTTCACCATAATATAATCATTTTAATAGTTGAAGTGCAATAAACATTCTCGAGGTACATTTGTAAAATTTTCATTGGATTAATGGATTTTGAAAAGAATTAAAGCTTGTCCTCTTAATATTATTCTCAAATACAAATTCCAAATAAAACATTAATTGGAAGAGGAAACCAAAACATGAAGAAATAAGGACGTGAAATAATTTTGAGTGCAGATATACTTATTATGCATATTTGAACGGGATACAGTACGGCCTTTACATGACAATTGCGCATAAGCTCAGGAAGGTACACTAAATATACTCCTGTGTCTACATTCCAAAATCGAGTATTTATCTCGCAATTTTTTCTGTCTTGCTTGCTCTTGCTATGTTGTTGATTTGATTCAATAAATATCCTTTGTTTTAACGTTATAAGACATAAATATCTCTATCTGTCGTTGTTAATAAAAATAAAAACAAAAAATTATCAGGTGACCAACTTAGGTCGCCCCCCCCCCCATCCGAAATTAATAAGTTGGAGTACGAAATCAGTTGACTTCAATGTAATACCGGTACTAGTATTTCATTTATGAAAGAATCTCAATGTAAGTAGGTATTTCAGTAAGTTTCTCTCAAAAATGTTTATCATGTTAAAAAAAATAAGTTACACATAACGATAAGAAGAGTTATCGCTAAAACATAAAATCCAAAATAATTCTCTCCTAGTCAGACGCACGCAGTTTAGATTTTAACGATATTAATATATGAGGCCAATATCCAAAGCATTCTTTGATGTTTCTTGTTTATAAAATCTAATTTGATTTTTTTTATTAACAAGACAATTCTGAGGATGATATTTGCGATATCTGTAAAATAAAATCGTCTTTCTGTTTCGATGAAAGTAATACCAATGCATTGCATGATCTGATCTTATTTTATATAAACAGCACAATGCAATCATCCGGTTTTATTTCTCCCGCCATGCAGAATTTTTTTTACCTGCAAAGTTTTGTTCAATGCAATTTTTGTCTATATTATGGTAGTTTTCTTGCATGTCAACATAGTTATGTTGCATGTTGTCATAACTATATTGCATGTCAACATATTTATCTTGCATGTCGACATATTTGATAGAAAAATAACTTGCACACAAGGGGCAGAGATATGCCACCATACTATATATATAATACTACTCGGCCACTGCCAGTACATATTGCTTCAGAAACAATTATGGTAAATTCTAGGACCACGATGTAGGTCAAAACAGCTTTGAATAATTCATAATGTAAGGGTTCTAAAAATAAATGAAATTACATGTACCGCAGTAGTCTTGATTGTTAGATCTCTCTCTCCAATTTTTTGTTGTTGCTGCACATGTATTCTCCTCACGAGTTCGGCAATATCTCCCGTGGGTTCTAAGTTCTGAACAGGCTACTGCAATAATTCGGGGAAGCTAATTAAATTTTCTTGGCGTGTAAACAATCAATTTACGGAATTAAAATAATGTCGAGAGCTCATGGGGATATCTGAACGAAACATAACATGTTGAACACGCACACCTAGGAAAAAAATGCACATAAAATTCTAATAAATTCTCCATTGCTTTGTTTTCTAAGGATCACTGCTGTGTGGTAGCCTCGGGAGAACCATGAGGCAGGAATCACATTCATTCAGTTAATAATTGACGATGGGAGACCTGCTTCAAGATGATATACTATAATCACCTTTCGGTGCATCAGCAAGATTAACCGTCAAAAAGAAAATTGGAGGGAAAAGGAACAGTTAAATGTTTTGACAATGAAGGTACCACATTCTCTTTCCGTATGACAAAGGATTTAATTTCTCCGTGGATCAATAACAGGTACTTTAACAGAAGAGATTTTTTTTTCTCCGTCACTGTTTCTAGATAAATCAATCGCCAATTGTTAAAATGCATCGCCCCATAATCAGAAATCGGCATATTTATTTGCAGAAAATAATGTAACATGGCGGCAATGTTAGCAAAGGACTTTGCGGCGATATTTTTCATCGTTCTTTTTGGAGGATTATTCATTTTTATTTGTATCATTTCCGCAATTAAAGCAGTCAGGTAGGACAATTTTCTATAGAATCGTATCTTAATTGAGGTCTTCTATGTCTCATTCTTTTCTTTATAAAAGCAAAACCTAACGATTCTAGATATGTGTTTCAGAGATCGGAGAAAGATCAAGAAATTCATAAAGGCCAAAGAGGAAGCATTGCGGGCCGTCAGACTAAAACGACAAGCCTATATTAACATGGGCCAGATCGACGAATCGCCAAAACACGTCGTTTCCGACAAAAATAAAGAAAACGTGTCCTTCCAATATAAAGAAACCGAATCGCAAAAAAGTAACAACGAAAAGAGTCCTTGTGGTCCTACTTCTATAAATAACAGCAGGTCACCGCCAAAGTACGAAAAGACATCAACAAATCTTAACAATGAGAGAAATTCACCACAAAATTCCGTATATTCAATCGACACATCGTTACGTCATATTGCTTCCATGGAAAGTCTTACAGATGGCGTCATGAAGTCCTTTGAGGACCGCCACGGACCTACAATACAAAACAACAATAAGAGTTCGGTGTCGGACAATTTACAACGATGCCCTCCGCGGAGTGTGTCTAGTTCCTCTCCAGGAAGTGCAAACATGACGCTACCGGAAGATTACGTCAACGCGACAAAAACGTTACGTCGTTACTCATATCAAGTGGCGTGCAGAGAACCGAATATTGAAAAGGCCGCGCCGCAATTTGCAAAGTCAGACGTCATTATAAAAACCTACAGGAACAACAATGTTGCTTTTGAAAACGTTGCATATAATTGTGATAGGAATCCGTGATTCTAATTATTGTTACTTTTTCTACAAAAATGCACACCTTAATTAATTGAAATGTAGTTTCATCACAAATAGACCTGAGGCCAATTAACAACAACACCAAAGTCTATTTTCACAATATATTTATATGCACCCATTGTTATGAATTCATTTTCACATAATGTAACAGGCAGTATCCAAGACTGTTAAGTCTGGTTGGAAGGACAGAACAATGAAATATTCACACTGTTAGCTCTATAACAAGCACCTGTCTACAACTTCCTTTGCCATGAATGTCTAAGTGCTCTGTCTGATTTATAACCTTGCCATAACAAAATTGTTTTATACACATTATGGTATATATAACAAACAACTTTTTCTATAATAAATTACACATAAAACTCCACTATATCAGTAGTTAGTCTTTGGAGAAGGCAAAGCCCGCCAGTTTGGGGTTGACCTTCCTTGTGGGAATTTCTTCCTCTTCTCGTTTTCTCTTCTTATTATCTCCTTCTTTTGATTTCTGAATCCAGATCTGAAACACAAGAGAGGTGTAAACCACCCGTTAAATGTCGTCCTCACCAGCAGTAGAAACAGTAAGCAATATCCCTTGTAACAAGACACAGAGTTAATGATCTGTTGATGTCATTGCCTACGACACAATTATCAGAATCTAGCATAGATTTGTGTTGCAGATTTGTGTAAACAGGCTTTGAATTGAAGTTTTCAAGCTATCTTCTCCTCCATTCTTTGCTATTTCTCAGGTTTCAATAAAAATATTATAATTTGATTGTCCATCTGCTTTTGACAGAGAAAAACTAAACTGGATTAACAACAGGTATTTTAGCTTCTCTTTTATGTTAATGGATCAGAGTGAAATGGCTGAATGGGAAGATTGGATCAATAACACAGTCTATCACAGAGATAAATGAAAGAGAAAAACAACAATGGAATCAAACAGTGTGAATTTAACAAGTTATTTTATAATATAATTTATTTACATAGCACTTCTGATATAATAGACTAATTTGTATATCACTATTATAGTCAATGCCAATGCCTGCATTTAATGATAATCCCAATGATTATTTAGAATCACACAAAATAAGGAAGGTCCAAAATGATCAACCTCCCCAATCCCCACCACCACAAAAGAGGAGAGAAATTGATGTTACCCCCCCCCCCCCCTTTCCTTAAAAAAAAAAAAAAACCCTGAGGGCCCATGTGCCACATGAGCAAAAGTATCTAAGTACCGTACTATGGACTAAGGAGTTTTATATTAAGAAATACAATACAAAGTTATAAATGCATACAATGCTTTTCAAAAGAATTTAATTTTGATTAATCAATTATTAATGATAAATGATGAACTGGAGTTGTTCTTTGAAAGGTACAATAACTACAATTAACAGAAGGGGTGTACTTAGACTATTTGGAGTTCGATACCTTGTGTTATAATTATACTCGGAGGTAAAATTCATTGCAGAACAAGTGGCTATCAGAAATAACCTGGCACACACTATCATTATCTACAAAACTAGACAGGGAGGTGAGAATGGGTACAAAATTCTATATAAATAACTGTAATCTCCATCTCTCAGTGGATTCTGTGAAACACCGAATAAACATTCTTCACACCTCATTTATATAATGTGCATACAGCAATTTATGTATTGACAATATTGATGGCTAGCTTGCATCTTTCAATGATTGAGTTGGACAAATAATGTGTAACATACTGTCGTGTCATGGAATATGAGTTCATTGACCAAGTTTGTACTTGACATATACATATCTCCTTTCAAGTAAGCGCTTATACTAGATAAATGATAAAAAAAAAACAACACAAGCTAACAAAATTGACTGTTTTTCATAATAGAAACAGCAAAAATAGTGATTGCTTCTCATTTACATTCAACTTAGGTGGTATGGGACATCTGTCAATATTAATGTGGATTAAAGTACATCATAATTGAAATACTTTCACCAGTTTGGAATTTTCAAATTTTACAATATTTAACCAAAAACCAGTTTTTAATATTTGGAGAGGTAAAAATTGTAAAAACCCTAGCGTGATTCGAACTAATGACCTACAGCTTCGTAGTCAACCCTCTAATCCACTGCGCTATGCTATTAGGTGCCAATATTGGAAAAGAAACTACTTACATGTATATAATTACACTTCATTTTCTTGTTTATTTCGATAAACAATATGTCACAACATGGAAGTGTCCAACACTACCTTAATTTGATGTATATCACTGAGCATAATTTTCTGAATCAGTAGAAGTCATTGCCACATCTATTAGTGTGAAGTTATGGACAACTCAAAATAGACGCTTCAAAGAGCAATGGCTCTCTGCCAATTGATTTTATTTTTCTGTATCATAATATCATTGAATAAACCATAGCTTTATAACCGACTGCTGGTGGCTCTTAATCTCTATCATTAAAACAGCATTAGAGCTCTCATTATTGCAACTGGTGGAATGATAGCTCTAAGTATGTCCGACTGAATATCAACCATTATTTGGTGATTACTTCTTTCAGGATAAATTCCGCCCATACCAATATCACTAGACATTAATTACATTACAGAACTCTACTTAATGGCTAAACAATTCAATTGACAAGGGAATGACATTAATAGAGAATTGCCAGATGAGATAATGTATTTGCTGGTAATCTAATCACCATCAATATTGTTGATCCACTGCTCATCAGGTACTTTAAAACACCCAACCCATGGTAATCAAACAATATCTTTTGATAAGCAAATGAACTCCATTCTACCCAAATTTTGAATGCCAGTAAATGCAAATTACACTTCATAAACAGCGATTCATTTTGACAAGCAGTCTTTGTAAAATATGCACAGATTTTGCTCACGATACATGATTTCATTATATGTGCATCCCAAAGGATGCAATAAATTTAGAAATGCACACACACATTTATTTGTTTTCATTTTTTAGCTAAGAAATTTTGATTTCAGAATGTCATTCCTTTCTAAACCTATTAACTAGATGCTCAAAGAGAAATCTCATTGATCAACACATAGTGCATTAACCAATGAGATTCGGTGATACCGGTATACTGTTTATAGGGAAATATTTGCCCCTGCTATATTTTAGCCCCTTAAAGCTCGTTGTCAACAGTGAAATTAAGACTGGGCGAATTCCAATGTCTCAAATTATCTCTCATAATCCACATCTGTGTTTGGGTGAAATCAAGATGGGGCGAAACTATTTGCAAGTATAGAGGGGTAAAATGTATATGGGCAAAAAAAACCTCTGTATACAGTATGACAATGCAGAAAAAATTTGTTGTTGATCAGGATGCCACAGAAAAAATTATAAAATTACTCTCAAACCAGGTTATATTGACAAAGTTTATGCGAAAGGAGACAAATGGCAGTGAATCTGACATTAATAATAACAAGGATGTTCATGCAGAAAGGGTTACTGATCCAGAACCTGAAATAAATGAGTCGCGATAAAGAAATAAAGAAAGCTTGGAAAATTCACAAGTTCTAGAAAATATCTCGCAATGTATTCCAGGCTAAGATTGGAGAATGAAAGCGTTGGGGATGAATTGTTCTTTGTGGAATATTTTTGGACTCACTGTTTTTGGCTTGGGAATCATAGTTCTGATTAAGAGGGGTTTTCTGGACCCATGACGACCATTTTCAAAATGAGTCACTTCACAGACTTAAAATCATGGCAAAGTCTATTAAGGGAAAGTCTGGAAAATCTGATTGACTGAATTTTATTAAAAAAAATGTATATTAACAATGGAAGTAATCTTCTCAGTGTCTGATTACAAATGCAAGTGATCTTCAGAAGTTTTTCATCTTGAAATGACACTTTTTCCCTTTCGTAAATAACAAATACAGACTCTACCACCTACACCTTCAATGGCAAAACCCTTGATCTCTAAAACAACAACATTTTTTCTCTGGTTGATCTTTACTTCAATGCATTAAACATCTGTCCTAAAATTTCCTTGACAAAACATCAGGAGTATGTTTCTTATCATTAGGCATATACATGTTAAACAGTTTGTTTTTCATTTTTGTATCAAAGAGCAAAACACTTAAATTAAGCAAAAGCCCTTCAAAATCCAATCCATGAGTCAGAAAGAGATCTTAGAAGTTAAGAGTTGACACAGGTTAATAACCTGAGATAAAATAAAACTCACAACATGTACTTATAATCCCACACTGCATCTTTTCTCTCAAGATCCTACAGTCTCAGACAAATTATTCTCAATATTCATCAATAAACCTTATTAGACACCAACCTGTCGTTCTTCCTTGGGAATTTTTCGGAATCGTTCAGCTGCGGTTTGTACCAAACTTTCTTCGTCTGCTTCTGGCAATTCCTCCATTAGCTGAGACTTTGTCTCTTCAAACCACAGGTCAAAAGCACTTTTAGATCTGTAAAATACCTAATCTTAAAGACATATGACACAAAAGTAAAGCATTATTATCTACTGGTAAATGGAATTCTCATCAAAATAGTTTACCTCTCTTTATATTTTAAAATTGTTATGATTTAAAGTGGAGAAAATTGCTGCATATTCTTTTTAATTTCAAAATTAACGTAAATTGTGATTACTATTTCTGTCTAATACAGATTTTCAATCCTAGTTTTCTTTTTAAGATTAAATAATATTTATTTCTTTTCAATCCAAACTATTTACTTTTTCTGTGATTCTTCCTGTTTGTCTTCCTCATTTGTTGACTTTACAGAAGTTATCTTTCCCTGGCTCTGAGGAGTCTGAAATAGAAATATTATACATGAACATGATCATGAAAACAAAAAACCCATTACCAAATAATCAAAATTATATATGATAAAAAGATATTTGTTTGTTTTTGTTCATTCTATGTAAACTAAAGAGTAATTAATTGGAAAACACTTTCTATGTTAATTTGAATGCTTCCTCATACATGTAAGAGGTTAGGGGGTTTATCAGAGGATACTCACTCTCTTTACAGCCTTGACAGGTCTCGTATTTTTCAGCATGACCTGTCCTGGACTCGTCTGTTTCTTTTTTGACATGCCGTCAAACACCTGAGTTCCTTTTGTTGGTTCTGGTTTCTGGGGTGTTAAAACCTGGAAACAATGTTGAAAACAATAATAAAACCCCATAAAATACACTGCATATTCTCCTTGTTTTTGCTGAACTTAATATTATAGAAACTGAATGAAAAGAAGACTTGTGACTGAGGTTGTGGACACACCTTGAATGGATTAGACCTCCCTGAAGACCCATAAGATTGGGATAACACCTCATTTTTGCTCTTGGCTTTCAAATTCAACAAAGGCCCTACAAAGAAATGCAAGCATTTTATTTATTGAAAAACTTGAAAACGCAACATTAATCATGTTTATCCACATATACTTTATAGCAGGTTGCCTTGGTAGAAGGGGTAAAATATGTGGAAGTGAATAAATATTGGCAAAAATATCTATAAACCACACATGTTTGGGGTTTACATAAGGATAACATTTTCATTTCTCAGAATTTTTTAAATGTTGACAGTTCATACTCCAGACATATCTTTTATATACTGTAGACCCTTATCAAGCGCAAAGAATTAACATCCATGGAAAATCATGTCAAGTTAATATAAGATTGAATTAAAGTTTGGTATTCATGATTCTACATTCTTTCAATTTGATACAAAACCACAGAATTGCAGAAATATATACATGTACTTCCGTAAGATAGGGATTCTACAGTATACATTGAATATAAATTCTAAAACTGTAGATCTGAATGCGAACATTACCACCAGCACTGTTTGTTTCTGCATTTTCCTGGTCAACCTCCACATCTTCTTCTTCCATCTCTTCATCTTCCTGAACATGATTTTGGTGATTGTGAACTCTGTACAATCAAGATAATATACACTTATAAATACATGTAATACACCAGAACACATTACATGTATATATGGGAACAAAATAAGCCTGTGTTGTGCAAGTGAAGCAATCATTTTAGCACCACATGTAAACATTATATTTGGTGCACTGATCAAAATTCCAGATATCAGTTTAAAACATTAACTTTAGACATAAAACACTAAAACAGCTATGACAAAGAGAACTCCAGCATTCGATAATTTCAACTTCTCTACTAAAGATTTGAAACAAGGCAAAAAGAGAACCATGTGTACATTACATACAAGGCTATTGGTATTGAATAATCTGACGAGTTTCTACATTTCTATAAAATTCATACTTAAGATCAAGAATTTACTGTTGTTTTTTTATGATAGAATATAAAATGACTAAGCTGATTCGGACAGGATAAAAATCCCTGAACAGAAGATATTTGGATTAAAAATGAAACAATATTAACAGTTCCCTTAATCTTCCCAACCTTGCAGTGCTTTTAAATAAAGCAACCCCTATTCAAAATAAATAATCCTCCGACATAGAAAATATATGTTTTATGAAAATCCATATTGAATTTAACTTCCAAAGCAAACTGATGATCTTGACCTTTGAACCCTATGAACCACTTCTTTCTCTTCCTCCTCCACCTCCTCTGCTTGTTCAGCGGACTTCCTCTGAACCACCTCACTGATCCTCTCGGCCAGCTGCATGTATTTCAGGCGACAGGCATATTTAATGGCTAGCTGCAGAGTGTGTGGCTCTGACATCATCTCACAAACCTCTAAAGCCCGAAACTCTCTATCTGATCTAGCAGATAACTGAAATAGAAATATTTATAAATGATAGAACTACCAAAAGGTGCCAAAAAGCAGGGAAATAAGTTATTCATTCTTTGCAGTTAAACAAGCGATAAATGTATGGTTCAATGATAAGTAATAGTAATCCTGTTAAAATGGAAGCTTACAGCAAATAGTTTCATCAGGGCTTCTTGTGAGGGCTTAGCAAGTTCGCTAGCTATTGAAGTGTCATATTCATAACCAATGGTATTCCAGAACTGTAAATGGCTGCTTAGCAACTGTGTTCTGTGAAATACTTCCTACAAAGAAAAATATGATTTTTTTCTTTTCAAAAAGAGTGTAATCTTGAGCACAAAATATATTCCAGATTTTTCCTCCTTCAAAATAAAGTCCAACAAAAGTACATAAATTGCAATTTAATAGAAAATTGAACAAGGGCACCGCACAGCGGAGCATCCCTTGCGACATGAAAAATTGTGTGGGGGATGCATTATTTAGGAATATTCATCTATGAATATGTAAATGAAAAGACCAAATTCTACTAACCCTCCATTACTACAAAAAGGGTTTTTTTTTTTTTACCTATACTAGATCTAAATCCAAAAAATATCAAGTTGTTGATTTGAACTGCTTACTCTCACTTTGGTTTCACAGAAGTGAAGCGGAAGTAGTTATTGTCAAGACTTACATAAAATTTCTGTTTCAAATTGTGTTATTTTAACGATATATTAAAAAGTATTCAACTAATTGACTCGAAAATTAACAGGGTTTGTCCTTTTACCATGCCAAATAAGTGTACGAAGTTTGATAAATATTCCTGCAAGAGTTTTCTTTTAAACTTGTTTCCACGCTGAAGACACATATACATACACGCACAGCAGCGATGCTATATCCCTTTCGCAACAAGTTGCACGAGGGAATAATTAAGATAGGATCATGAAGAAGTCCATACCTCATACTGACTCTTTTCAGTGTTCATTTGACAAAGGGGAACCTGGAAGGGAAGGATTCCCACAGCTGGTCGGGGGAGGACCGGAGGAAAGCGGGCCCCCTTACAAGGGATACACCTACAATACAGTGTTAGTCAACTTGCCCTCATCTACTAATTCTACTTAAGTACAAGAAGTAAAACAAAGAGCAAAATGTTCGAGTGATGTTCTGTACAAAGGAACAAAAGTTATGCAGTATTGTCATGTTCCATAAATTGCAATTTTTTTTATATTTGCTTGAAAATTGAAGGAACGTTTTTGAAAAAGCCGTGGGAGTCATAAAATTACCTCCAAAACTTAAAAATAAGGCAACAGGTTGCATGCTAAATTCTTAAAGTGTAATTCTTCATTCAAGTCCTTACCGTAGTTGTTGGGGATTTTCGTGTACACTAACAATCCAGTAATTATCGGATTTTCCTTTTGTCTGTAAATAGAACAGAAAGCATGTATTTGTATATGGAAATAGATATAACTGCATGTACAATAAATATATCTCATTTTTTTCAGCATTTGTATGAAACTTACATGTGATTTGGTATTTGCTACTTGCACCCAGCTCATCCCAAATCTTCTATTACACATTCTCACTATTCCAGATGTATCCATGTAAAAAGGTGTGCCTTCAGCAGAAAATCTATAAAAAGACAATAAAATCATGCTAATTTACACTGAAGACAGCAACTGAACCTCCATGTGTTTACACTGAGTTACACTTACCCCATCCAAGCCAGTGAGCTCTTGTGGGACAGGGGGAGTGGCTGGTGGTTTATCTGGGTGGCTCCCTCTACTGTCATCAGATGTACTCCAAGACACTGGTCTCCCGGCAAACCTTGACAAAGATTACAACATGAGCACTACACAGCTAGATTCCATACCCATTGACTTATACGTACATATTTTTTTTACAGCAGTCTGTCACAATATGAAAATCATATTGTCAAGTCAAACTATTCTTTGTCAAAATTAAGAACTCGGGAGACAAAGCACTTGACCACTAACTGTAAGATCCTTATTAAGAATGCAGCAAGGAATTACATGAAATAACAACTGTTTTTGGTAAATTCTGGTTTTTCTCCAAAATTGCATCTTAGTCTCTTTTTCAATTAATGTACACAAGCTAAAAATTTTATCCTTAAAAATAATACAGTTCTTGCTGATTTGACTGAGAAATTTAAGTAGAAAGTGCCAAGGATCCTAAAGAAGAAAATGAACAAGCCAATCTACAAGTCAATGTAACATTGAAATGTTTACCCATTCCTCTGTGGTAGGCAATGAGCAGCTGGTTTGTGTGAGCTGAGAGGCACACCACAGGACCTGGTATGGAGAAGATATCCCTCTGGATGCCTCCCAGAGAAAAGATTCTGATTAGTCTCCCTGAGGTGGCTACTGCAATCCAGTCCTCGCCGATTGCTAGAGCCTAACATTATGGAGTACAAGAGAAGAAATCAAAATCAGTGATAACTACACAAAACTGATTCAAGTAATTAGCTTAAAAAAATATTTATTTATTTATTTATCTTTATTAAGTTCACATTGGAACATTTTTAAATGAACTTAAATGTACAACCTGATATGTTTTTACTCCTTACAGTAAAATTAAACAGTGAGGACCATTAACATGTGAGAGAGCTTTATCAATGACATAAAAGCTTTGACCAAGTCAACTCTCTGATAAACCAGTTATTTACTGATGTTCTGTTTTGAAGAATTTTACATATTTAGTACATATTTGGATTTACAGTCCAAATATTAATCTACTAAGCAAGTCATACTACTTATTTAAACTTGAACAGCTTCTTTACTAACCTCTATTGCTTCTCCATCATCCATGGGAATGGTCCACTCCTTAGAATTATCCCAAGATCCAAAATGCATGCAGGTCAACTTACTGAAACATTACATTGCAGATCTGTATATATGCAGCCATACCAATATATGGTCTGAACATTGGGTTGTAGATATGGTATAAAAAATTATTCCTTTAATCTGAATCCACCAGATGTACTATACAATACATCCAGCTCCTTTTATCTTACATGCATATATTGAATAATAAGAAATCCCTTTTTAAATCAAACTAATAATAATCCCCAAAATGTATTCAAAATGATGACTTTTCTTTTTATACATGTACATAATTACATGTACCATAATTGATGGCTTCAATGAATTGTTCTTATGAGTACAGACATAATATTACATGTAACATAATAGAACAGACACTAACTGACAACTTGAAAAGAATCTGCTTTCCATAGTACAGATAATGAACATGTACAGTCAAACCTCGTTATCTCGAACTAGATGGGACTGGTTAAAAATTTCGAGATATCCTAGTATTCGAGATATCAAGGGTAAAATACTTAAAGTTTAAAGTGTTTTGGACCTAAAAATCACTTCGACAGATCCATTGTATTCAAGATATCGGTGTTCGAGATACCGAAGTTCAAATGTACTGTAATTGATGACTTAGGAGTACAGACACTGAGCAGACCTTGGGTCAGAGTCCTCCCCTGGGCTGGCTAGGACCACAGCTTCTGTCGAGACGTCCCCCATAGTGTAACCCGCTGAGTTTGTTAGGTGCATGGCATGGTGTATGGCCGTGTTGTGGAACTCGATATCTATTGACTCCTCTTCTTCTGTGTTAAACTGCTTTATAATTCCAACAGCATTCCACATCTACGCGAAGGAAAAATATCATCAATGAGACCATTATTTGATAATTTAAATGTAAGATTTGTGAAATTAATAAAATAAAAAGAAAAAAAATTGTAAATACAAATATCTCTACCTAAATTTTACCAAGTATATTCTTAAACTTTAAAAAAAAACTTACCAATTAGTAAAATAACTACCACATAGTTTAACACTTTTACAGAGGTAGACAAAAATTTTCCAAAGTCTACCAAGGTAAAACATTTTGAATCAGAAGCAATGAAAGTATTGATCTTCATAGTTTATTATTATATACATTGTAAGATATTACAAATTTTCAACCACCGAATCATTACAATGTACAGGTACAACATAAACCATTTGCTTATTAACTCTAGAGTATCTTAAAACACTGACCATGAATCTGCTAGAGAGGTGTTTGGGGGTGGATCCTGGCTGGAAGGCCCCTTGAGGGGGTGTTGGTACAAACCCCGGTCTCTCAATGATTCTGGTCTGTACTGGGATGACCGGAGGAGCCTCACCATCCTCTGATGCCAAGTCATCTACAACAAAACCAGTCTTACATGCAGCAGTTTAGTGTAAGAGTGTGTATTTTAGAATAATAGACTGATACCATACAACAAATGCTTATGGAGCAGGGATGTGGTTTGCAGAGGAGAAAAGGGAAGACATCACATCAGCTTTAAGTCTGCACTAATCTCAAGAATTACCATTTTAACTTTAAAATCCACTAAAATCCTCATTTCCACATCCCAAAAAAATCACATCCAAATGGGAATAACACTCATGAAAAAATCAAAGCGAATTTCTGAATGATTTACCATCAAGGGGCTTTAAGACACTGGCTGGTGTTGAGTCATTGCTGTCTTCATCGAAAATCTGCTCTTTACTCGGCTCATCAGAAGCTTGAACTAATTCTGCGTCATCATCGTCATCCTCAAAAATCCCTAGAGTCTCTTTTACTCTTTGTTCCTTTACAGGCTATAAAAAAAAGAAAGTCTGCTAATTTCTTGAGAGATGCTGTGTTTAACATACAGAGAGTAATAACTAGTAGGTCAGGTTTTAACCCTTATTGAAGCTGTTCAAGTAGTACCTGGTTTCCTCCTTTAAGATTTATTTCACTCAAAAGTCCAAGCTGTCCCTAGAAGAAAACAAAAAAACCTTGAAAATATATAAGATGCTTGAGTTGTCTCCCATTCATTATGTACAAACCTAAAATCAAGGGATTAAAAACTTATCTTACCTCTCTATCACAAAATGCTATTTCTGTCTGGTTGCTAGGATTCCAAGATAGTGACATGATGGACAATCCACTCTCATGTTTAAACCTAAAGTAAAATAACAAGTTTCAGTGGATGTTTTCAATGATGGTTAATATTTACATTTGTACATAGGACCTAGAAGTAGCATTAGAGATTAAATTTGAACAAAAATCGTCTACAACCCAGTCAATCAAGCATGCATCACCTGAAAATGTTTCTTTGATGGGTTTTTATAAACATTAATAAATACATACAAAAATAATACATTTCAACCACCAGCCCAACTTGCTTTAAATTTCTCCTCATTTTCCTTCTGTTATCTGCTGTACATAAGCTTGTCAAGCAGTTGTATCATACCTATCCACACAGGTTTTGGTTTTGAGGTCAAATATGAGAATATGGCCGTCATAACATCCTGCCGCCAGGTGTGTTCCGTCAGTTGAGAGATCCAGGACAGAGTACACCTACATATACAGTCACCATAATTACAGATATTTTATCAAAGGTTAAGAGGCATTCAGCAAAACTTTCAAAGTGATATACATGTACATATAAGGTGATTGGCAATGGGAGGAATTTCATTTTCTTTCAAAGATTATTCGGTCAAGAGGTCAGGTAGAATAACAGATGAGTGAGAAAAAACTGAATGTTTTAGTCACATACTCCAGAAAACTGACTGTCTTGTATTGATCCAGTTGTTGACCAGGAATTTCTGTCGTAGATCTGGATCTCATTCTCCAAAGGAACATACAGGAACTAAAATTTAACAAAACAATATTTGCAATTCAATGTATGTGCCATTATACACACACTTAAAAAACAACCATCAGAGTGAGAAATAAAGTTAAACACAGATGTGAATCTATTTTGTCTTATTAGTATTATTTTTACCTGCCCATTCTTTTCCCAACATAGCCTACACAATCCTTTGGTCAAACTGTTTAAAAGATCAAAAACACATTGCATTACAATTTCAATATAACATGCATATAGCATATTAGCACACATGTTCAGAGAACTCAAATATTGGTGTTACTGAATTCAAATTTTACCTAATGTCACCCACTTTGGGAAGGATTTGGAACTTTTTCACTTTCTCCTTATTCTCAACTCTCCATATCACCACACTTCCATCACAACTAGAGGATGCCTTGAAAATTAATATACAGAAGGGGAAAATAAGATTTTATGTTATCAAATATGAGCATATAAAATGCTGGGTTACCTGTTTAGAAATAAATTATCTGCATGTGCACATAAATTGTACAAAACCTTAACTCTGAAAGCTTAAAAGAAATTATTCACAGGTTTTAATCAAAATGGTTAAGCCCAGACATTTTTTGGCATTCAACACAGTACACTAACCAGAAATTCTTCTTTAGGGTCTAAGGCTACACTTAATACAGGGGCCTCATGTCCTTCAAACTTCTTGGTGTCCCCAGAGGAAATGTCAACAAGTTTTATTGTGAAGTCACTGGAACAAACAATATCTACATTATGTATATTAAATTGCAAAATGCACTCCTTTTAACAAGACAATCTCCAATAAAAGAAGGGTTTTTGCAGTCCAAAAATTCTGATTAGACAGTAATACAACTTAACATTACTTTCAATTAGTGTGATATGGTTATATGGAAGATGTTAATCTGGTGAACTTGTTTCATTACAACATAACTCAAAATGATATCACTCCAAAGGATATATCATATTTAAAATTTAAAAGCATTTCTGTGTTGTACTATATTTATTTTTATTGCATTTTTCAATAGACCAAGTGAATGAATAAAGCAGGTGTCCACACCTAGATCCAGCTACTAATGTCGTTACCATCTGGTTGATGCAGAAATGGTTGGCAGGGGCAGTAAATCTTGCCAGAATCCCATCAGGAGAGCCCCCTGGGAAAGTATATGCCTGCACAGTGTTTGCATCAGTAGCGATGTAAAATCTGTCATTCTGTGAAAAAAAATACGATGGAAGTCTTTGACATCAATTCATCATCTCTGTAATCAAGTCATTTTATGGAACCCCCCCTTTAGCTTATCAGGTTTTAATACATCATTATACATGGCTAAAAAATGTGATGTCAATGGGGATTTTGTATTGCAACAGACCCGAATGATAATGATAAGAAATTGTGCGAGGTATTCTGAGTGGCTTCGTAATGGAGAAAAGATGTCAACATTCCCAATTAAAAATTACCTTAAGAAATCTACTTATCTAGCGCCAGCGCTCAAACCAGTGTGTTGAGTCTGACATCACATACTCCCATTAAATTATTTCTCCAATCAAAGATCATCATTCAAAGTTTTCCTCTGGCATGGATGACCCTAACATGCTCAATCACTTGGAGATGTTTTAACTTAAGTAAAAAATAATTTTTTGAAATTTGTTTAATACCTTGTATGCAACACAGAATGCCTTATCACCAGTTCCATGGGATATAGCATCATCATCCTCCGCCCCTTCCCATATTCTGACATCTCCATCTGAGCCACAGGTCAAGATATATCTGATAAGCAACAAAAAAAATAAAATACATTTACGACTAATTTTGTACTAACAGAATAATATCAAATGAACAGATGAATGAAAATTTTAGCATGCACATTCCATTTCAACAAACAGCCTAAATCAGGATTCCGTAATTGGTGCATTATACCACGACTGACCAAACTACTTACTTTCCTTTATCGTCATAGCACAAACTTGTTAATCCTTCGCTGTGAGCGTATCGCAACGGCGAACAGGACGGCATTATCAGGTTTACCTCCTTGTTTGATAAGCGCGCCAAAAATGTCTTTCTGTATGGCGATCCCGATCATATTTCTTAAAAAATAAGATATTTGTGTAATTCAATATTGGTGTTATGTAAGTTATGTCTTAGTAAGGGTATGTTCAGTTTGAAAAGTAATACAACATAGATTGACTTTTTTAGGAGTGAAAACATGATTGATAAAAATACTCATGGGTTGATTTTTTGCTGGCAACGAATAGACCATACACCTACATTATTAGAATATGACATCACACCCTCCACTCCTCTTCACTTCCTGCGACAATGCCTATGCCTTGATCAGAGCGAATATGTCTAATGGTATGTTTTTTATGTTTTGGTCTATATTTTGCCTGTTTTTTATTATTTTTTTCCACTTATCAAAGATAAATTGAACTGTGTAAGACCGAGAACTGCATCATTTGCACTATTTATCACTGTTCTGACAGCATGTTTCTTTGTTTATATTTTACCTAATTGATGATATTTCAGTTATTTGGTCAACTTTCTCTTCAGAATAAAACTTATGCAGACTATGTTAATGATTATCGATCCCTTCATATGCGTAACAAATTTAATATTGCATAGCCACTCTTTAAAATTTACTATTTGACACTTAAATAATTTGGTATATAATTACACAGTTTAACAGGTTGGGACCAATCTCCCAAATGGGATATAATAGCCCGTTTGGAATATAATAACCCAAATGGGATATAAATTTAAAGTGCCAAAATTTTTTTTTATTTTTAAATTTTTGACATAAATCCGCATTAAATGGGAATCAAATGCAACAACTTTTGGTTATTAATAAGAAGTTTTTCTATATGTCTATAGTTTGTAAGATTGATCCCCAAGAAGTTTTTGATATACTGAGGGATCAATATCCATAATAGTACAGCTACAGAAAAAGTTGTTTACCAAAAGTTGTTGTATTTCATCTATTCTAATGCGTAGTTATATCAAAATTTTTTATTTTTTGCACTTTAAATTTATATCCCATTTGGGCTATTATACCCCAAACGGGCTATTATATCCCATTTGGGAGATTGGTCCCAACCTGTTTAATGCTGGTTCAACCTGTTTATAATGCTTTGACTAAAAAAACTTCAAACTCGATATTTTCTTTTACATATTCATTTTGTGCGAATTCCTTGATACCATAACATTTTGTCAACAGTTGATTGGTGGAAATAATCATTTGTTCAATGACAGCTCACAAACAACTCATTGACAATAAATTTAACTTGAAGTCACAGATCGTTAAGAATTAAGAGACGTTGTATTTGGCCATACACATTTAAACCAAGTAAACCTTAGAAATGATAGTTTCAATCTATTTTTACACAATGTCTGAGCTACATAGCAGCATCCTTTCATGAAATGTCTGTAGTATATCAAGTCTTCTTAGCTCAGATGTTAGAGTGCTGGCATGGTATTCCAGAGGCCCTGTGTTCAAGTTCTGGTTGAGTCTTGACTTTTTCCCCACCTATTACATTTGGCACCATATGTTCAAAACCCACATGCTCTGTTATTTCCAAGGAAATGCAACACATGCCTTGTAGCATTTCCTTAACTTGCATTTTTCTACATAAAAATTTGAGAATTTTACCAAGTGTAGGAGTATGTCACCTGGTCTCTTCCTTACTGTATAGGGGTACTTGATTCCCCAATCCTGCCATTTTCTACTAAATCATGAGAACATAAAGCGCTGAACTTTTGTATTGATTACATTTAGTATACAGCTTTAAAGAAAAAAAATGCAAGATTTTAGAATCAATGAGAGGAGTTTGCCTGGATATTAATTTCGTGCATTTTATTAGGAATCAACAGTATCAGGTCTTAGTTGCCTAGTGGTTAGGTGCTGGCACAGATTGCAAGAGGCCTTGGGTTTGAATCCTGGCTAGCTGAGACTTGAATTTTCACCACCTGTTACGTTTGCAAATTCAATGTTTTTCAGATACAGGCAAATCTATAAATATTTAATAGTTATAATTTTTTTTAAGTAACCTAAACCATGTGAATGTTAGGCGGAGATTCAGTAAACAATTTTTAATTTTAACGGAAACAGGTAGTAGTTTTATTTTTGTCAACACAACAAAGAGCAATTCATCAAATGAGCACAGAAAATCAACCTCTGAATGAAGTATCAATGTTCATTCAAAAGCATTGAAAGTTTTTAAGGTTTTGAAATAAAAAAAAAATGTCTTGGAATAGCATTCCTTCAAGTTATCTCCCTTTTGGACCTCCTTGTCAACTTCGATATATGGAGTTCATGGTTTAAGAAGTAAACATGTGACTTTTTGGGCGCAGTTGCTAGATAATATCTATTTCATTATTTTGATGGCAAAATGAGAGGCAGCTGTTGATTTTAATTGATTCATTTATATTTCAGATGAGGACTTTGCTGGAAATAGTGCAGAAAAATTACTGCCAAGCAATGCATCCTCCAATGAGAACACAAGGAGGAGAGTCCCGATCAATCTCGGAGGACATCGGCTTCATAGGTCCTCTGTACGGCCTTTCTTCTGTTGTGGAAGTCAGCTCTCCTTAAACAGCATTAGCGATTTCATTCAGACATCAGATCAGTCAGACTGTGACGATGGGTCAGATCTTATGGCAAATTTATCTTTATCCAAAAAAACACAAAACAGACGCAAAAAACCCAATGAAGGACGCAAGAAATTTTGGACTTTGAAGCTCAGAGGAAAGTTGCATGTACCAAAAAGGTCAAATTACAATACAAATGAGAATGATTCTACGGGGAGCATTGTGTGCACATCATTCAGAAAGTCATCAGATGAAAGTGAAAGTGGCATTGAACAGACTAGTGCAGGTGCTTCTGCACAACCACAGGAAGTGTTTGTAACTCTACGCCCCATTAATTTTGATGAACTTTACCCAACAGAAGACATTGATCAGAGAAGAATTCAACAGCGAGCTCGAGAAATGGAGGAGGGCATTGATGTACAAAATGCTTGTATTCTGATACCTCAATCAGCCGATTCATCCTCAGATGAGGAATATGACTGCCCCCAGCCTTTAACCCAGAGAAATAGTTTCTCTTCCTTTGCGGAAACCTGGCAATATGGTTCCTTCTCAATGTTGCCTACACATTCCAGCATTCTCTCCCCCTCAGTCCGCCCACATTCCCAAGTCGACTACATCCATTGTCTAGTGCCAGACATTGTAAGCATAACCAACTGTAGCTATTACTGGGGAGTCATGGATCGCTACCAGGCCGAGAAGCTCCTAGATAAAAAGCCGGAGGGAACCTTTTTGTTGAGAGACAGCGCACAAGAGGAGTACCTGTTTTCAGTCAGCTTCCGGCGATATGGGCGATCTTTGCACGCAAGAATTGAGCAGTGGAACCACAAATTCAGCTTTGATTCCCATGACCCAGGTGTTTTTGCATCAGAAACAGTTTGTGGTCTAATAGAACATTATAAAGATGCCAGCGTTTGCATGTTTTTTGAGCCATTGCTTACCACTCCCTTGCATCGTACAGATCCCTTTAGTCTTCAGCACATGTGCAGATCAATTATTTGTGATCGTATAACATACGACGACATTAACGTGCTGCCCCTTCCACGGCAGTTGAGAGATTACATGAGATATTATCATTACAGGCAAAAGATACGCACACGCAGATATGACATGGCTTAAAGCGTTAAACTGTGTGAATGATTCTAGAGGCATTAGACTTTGACTCAAAGTGGACTTGGATCATAATATTCAGACTGGTGCATTATTTGTTGGATCATGTTCATATTTGAAAAATGGACACCAACAGTAAAAGTAGAATATATTTTGTCTAATGACATATTTATTACTATCTCCCTTGTTTTTAAGGGCTTTATATAGTGTATACTGGTATTGTACTTGTTGGTACTGTTGCTGTTTCACAGCAAATTTTTCAAAAAATTTTATAAGGATTTTTTACCTTATGGATGAAGGGTAATACTGTACTTTCTGTTTTAAATTTCCTCAAATCATGACATATTTACATGGAAATCAGGAATTTACTCTGTGTATTGTAATTGGTTCCTGTTACCCCATGTGAACTAATGTTATATATATATTTATTTTTAAAACCATACCGTTTTGGGATTTTAAAGCGAACTTTTTCTAAAAGTGAAAAATCTGGCTCTTAATGGCCCAAAAAACTTAAATTTACTCACTTTTCATCACGTTCTCATATTTACCAATGCCACAAACCACAGACAAATTTGCAATCTTTCCCTATTCGGGTATGGATGCACCAGACGAAAATATCTTATAGTTTAATCAAAGCATGTCCATTGTGAGTAAAGCATAGTTGGAGATAGATGTTATAATTAAATTTTAGTTTAATGTCAATAACCATTCTGCGGTCTAAGCATACTGCATGTAGAATTCAAAGAATGTTTCAACAACCCCAACAATATCCAGCTCTCACCAACATTTGGAGTTTACAAGGTTACGGATAGAGGAGAGCAATGTGGTCTCTGGGTCATGCATTGAGACAATGTTCTTATACATGAGGAATGTGTAAAAGTAAGAATGTGATAAAAAGTGAGCTGATTTTGGTTTTTTGTCCCCAGGGCACAGTTGTAACTTGTATTTTTTGACCTGTTGCATTTTTGTTAACATTTTAAGACTGAAATCATAATCGACATTGATGTACAACCAAAAAGGGTCTGTTTAATATTGCAAACTTTGTTGTCTATTGATATTTTGCGTGGGAATAAGTCAATTATATGGCCAAGTACCTGTATTACCAAGTACTGTAACATATAACAATTCAATGGTTTGTGTAAATATTAACTATTGTAGCCATGTAACTGTTTTAAGGAAGTACTTGTAAATATAATCTTTTGCACATTTCCTTGTTCTTAAAAACATATTTGCTGAGGTATTGAAAATAGACTTTACCCACAGCAAAGAAATTCTCAAGATGTACTGAATATATTGTAGTAATTTCACAATTCAGTCTTTTAATTCTGACCAAAATTTTAAAGAAAGTCATGACAAGTATCAAATTTAAATTCAGAACAACATTGTGCACAAGCTCCAGTGGATTCTTCTCAGAAATATAGGAAATCACTGCATGTACTGAATTGGACGTTCTAAATACCACTACAGCAAATCACCCAGTGTAAAAAAACATTCATGAAATATGATTTTGACACACTACCTGTCCATTATTTTTTCCCCAATTACTGAGGTCCAGCTCTTGATATAGTTTGATGAAGTTTAAGTCGATAGATAATTACATATGTAACATATAAATGACTTAAATCAAACAAATGTTGTTACATCATGTTTCACCTAACTTTGTCAATTTGCCCTGCAATCACGCAACACATTTGTCCCAATTGTTGGATGTTTCATTTACATTTGGTCTTTGGACATTTGAACAAAACATTCCTCCTCCTCCTCCAGCAATTAAATGTATTTTGATTTTGTGTAAATAAGAAAACAGTATGTTAGCAACAGCTTAGAATGAGCAAGGATTGTGTTGAAAAGTTAGTAGTGATTTGATTTGACTCATTGTGTAACATTCAAGTAAATGCTAGCCGAGTCCTCCCCTTGTAAAACCTGCATTGATAGTGCAATAACACACCGTTTACCGAGCTGTTTGATGCTTTATTGGTTGTATTTGTGCCATTATGAATAAACTAGCTTCAGTCATTTATTATTGTCTTTGTTTTGTTATGCTATTTTGTGTTGGACTAACCAGAGAAAACATTCTGTGCTTGTATTTAAAAAAAAAAAAAAATACATGTATTATCGAAATCTTTGTTTATTTTAACAAAACAGTTGAACTTCGAACACTGATATCTCGAATACAATGGATATGTCGAAGTGAGTTGTAAGTCTCAACCACTTATACTTTTAGTAATTTACCCTTGATATCTCGAAGTTTTTAACTAGTCCCATCTAGTTCGAGATAACGAGGTCTGATTGTACTTGGATATACATGTACCAGTTCAGTATAAAGGAAAACATTCGGCCCTTTTGCCCTCATTGTTGGCAGGCAAATTTAAGACTGGGTGAATTCCCATGCCTCATATTATCACTCTTAAAACACAACAGCGTCTGGGCGAATTCAACACAGGGCGAAACTGTTTGCAAGTGTTGAAGGGCGAAAATGTACCGGTATTTTGACTTGGTGGGTTTTTCATAGATGGGAGCTCCTTGAATTTAAACAGAAAAATCATTTATTTCCTTCTTTTGATTTTTGTAAATTGCAGTTACCAAGTATTAAAAATTAAAGACTGATGTGAAATATACTGACAATTTTATTAACTGACATCCAGTTTTACACAAAACAAGATATGCCATATTGATAATACCAGTACATGTTGAAGTAACCTTCATGACGTATGACCTGACATCCAATCATGAATATCTATTTCTCTTGGCTATTCTGACCATGAAGTTTTATCTAAAGTTGGTAAGCTGATGGTTCTCATGGAATTGGTCAAACAACATGGCCTAGGAGCAAATATACTTAAGAGGGCTTAATGTTATACAAGTTTTACTATCCGATTGACATTTGCAGAGTAAAAATACTTAATGCTAATCTTAACGGACAAATAGTTCCATATCAAACAAGGTTTTTCCAACATTCATATTGTAGTTTTGTAATCTAACATACACTCTCTAATGTATACAGGAGTGAAAAGGAATCTTTTCACTGATAACCATCACACATGTATCTGGACTTCAATTTCTTCTGGTAAAATTGAAAAGTTAACTTTAATCTTGTATTATCTTTGCAGACTCAGAAACCTTAATTTATCAAAGTCCTTGGGTTATGTAAAGTTTCTGCACTGTGGAATCCAATTTCAACTTTTTTCTGCATCTCTCTTCAGTTTTGCTCGCTTATTTGATTTTCCCTTGTCCTTTGATATGTATTTCCTACAGAACAAATAATCAAACAATTGATATTTCAGAAAAAAAATAATATATCGGTAACACAAATACATACCAGTAAACATTGCATGTTAGGATATACCCCTGATTCTAATCTCAAAGTTTCACAATAATTTGACCATATTCTATTAAGAGAGTAATTGAAATGGTATTTAATATTAACAGAAACATAAAAACAAACCTTTTCTTGTTGAGTTTATCAATGTCATACTGAGAGACGGTTGAGATTCGATCTCGCTTTGGAACTCTCTTGGCAGCTCTTCTTATTTTTCTTGAAAATAAAACAAAATGAAAATAAAAACAAAACAGAAAAAAGTTATGTAAACACATTGTTACTTTGAGTAAATATAAGACAAAAATGTTTATAGAAGATAATTTTAAAAAGACAGCTATCATTTTTCAATGATTTATTATTATATCTTCTTTATGGGAGTGTCACTTTATTTTTTAATTCAGACCTTTTCATCTATGGATTGACTAATTTGGCTCTAGAGGAGTCAAACATAAAAAAGTTTACAGACAAATGGATGAAAAAAAATGGGTATTACTGTAAATTCCTAATTAAACATGAGGAATTATTATCCGCGTAAAATCGCGAGAAGCCCGTCTCGCAAATTTCATAACCTCGCTTTTGATTTTCAGACATATGTAAACCACATGAAAATATGATAAAATTTCGGCATTCGCGATTTTATGTTCTCGCGCTTTGATGGAAAACCGTTAAATTGACGAATTAAGAACTCGCGTAAAATAAGGAATCTACAGTATCAGGAAAGTTCACTAGAGCATATAACTTGTTTGAGCGTTTCATATCTAGCATGTTATGAGGTATGGGAAATTTTGTGGATGGATGCTTTACAATGGTTGTTATAAGGAAGAACCTTGAACTTATGGCTAAAAACCTTTGGTTTAGGTGAGCTAAATATACCATGTGTGCTATTTAGGAATAATATGTTTGGATGTACTTTATGCTATCTTACTTGTTTGGACGTTTCATATCTAACATGTAATTAGGGACAGGACATCCCGCATTCACCATCACTCGAGCAATGCTGAAATAGAGAATAAAAGTAATCATTAAAAAAATTTGATTGTGTTAGTGTGGATAGCTAAATGTTGTTAATAAATTACCTATTTGAGTGAAAAATGAAGGAATAACAAGTTTCCTGTACAAATGCAAGTCCATCTTAGTTAATGACTAAGAACAGATGCACTTAAGGGATTTTATAGTCTACCACCATGGAGTGTACATATGTCTATATGAACAATGCTGGCACACTGTTATAAGTGTATATATACCCTACCACATGATATACTAAAAACCAACTTTTATTAGCAACTATTTTATTTTGCGATATACTAGAAATAAACTGGTTTGACAATTAATTTTTTGGAATCAGGCCTTTTATTCAACATGTCTGTTCTTATTATAGCCATACGGCAATAAATGGTTTGTGGTGAGAAATATTCTTCACGAGGAGGATCTCGCAAACCTAGCAATCATTTCTCGCACGCAAATAAAAATTGGTTTACAGTATTTAATTAACAAAGATGAATAGATACACCACCTCCTGAGGTACATGGAGTCGCTCTCCGTGAAGAATGTGATGGCTCTCCCTGACCGCCCAGCTCTTCCAGTACGACCTAAAGCAAGGAAAAACAAAACCAGAGGGTTAATAATAAAGTAATGATAGGTATGTTGGTGAATGCTTTCACTATACAGTTCATCACAACTGCACTGTCTGGTTCGGAAAAGTAAATGCTAGATAGATACTAAGTCCCAGTAAATTTTAAAACCCATATAATTTCAAATCTTTTAAATCAGATGTTTAAGATTAATTTAAAACAGGACAGAAAAAAGGTCATAAAAGTTATTTATGAGTACCTATTTATTTGTTGTATGCCCACCCAAAAAAAAGTATACAATTCAATTTTTTCCTTTCCTTTATTTTTTTCCAATATGTATATATCATTTGTAGCATCCATTACTGTGAATTCTATTCAGGATGTGTACCCTTTCTGTAAACATTATTTGTATAATACTATACTGTGTAACACGTCAAAGAAGTCAAAAGATTTTCTACAGCAAATCTTAATAACAGTTACCTATTCTGTGAATGTAACTGATGGCACTGTTGGGGAAATCATAGTTAATGACCAGATTAACTCCAATAAAGTCCATTCCTCTTCCCATCAACTCCGTACAGATCAATATCCATGTCTTCCCTGAGCGGAAATTTTTGACAGCATTATCTCTCTACAATTAAATTAAAATTTATGCTTCTCTGAAAAATCATTAGTGTAATAATGTTTGTATAAAAATTCTTACTGTCATGTCTTTTTCAATTCCTAATAAGACCAATATACATGTACCATAAAAGTCCCTGAAGTTTTGCAGATGCGAGGTGATTAATTTATCTCGTACCTGCTCTTGTGTCTGATCACTGTGAATAACGTCCACATTCATTCCGTCGTAAATCAGCTCATGGAAAAGTTCTCTCGCTCTTTCCTTGGACTGCACAAATATTAGGACAGGAGGCTGAACTCCCTGCAAAAAAAATTCACCTGATTGAATTGAAGCCAATAATCAACTTTTGTCAACATTTGTTTACTTCTATTTGTTTAGTATCAATCTGCATATTTGCAAACACTTTTTACTATTTTAAATGTGAACTATGTTGAAGGAACTAGTTACTCAACAATTTGGTTTACCTTTGCTATGATGTCACGAACTGCCAGTAATTTTCCTGATTCTGTTCCCACAAACTTTAGTTCCTGCTCTATTGTCGTTGTAGCAGAATTCCTAAAAATAGGCACAATAAGTACATGAGCTGTTTGGTATAGGTACACTTTATTGTGTATAATGTAAGTTACCGGTATATACATGTTTGGGAACATCAAGAAACAAATTTTAATTTTGTTATGGTGTCTAATTTGTCTAATTGTTTTATAGTCTCTTTGTCAGTTGGATTAACATTGAATGAGGCATTTAAAAAAACAACAACATTGGTTTTACAAACCCAATAAGTGGGTACCGGTGTTGTATAGCAGTTTTTCCCCCATAGTAGCTTTTCCCCCCGGAAAACCTACTATATAGTAACCTTTCCCCCCAGGGGGAAAAGCTACTATATAGTAGCTTTTCCCCCATAGTAGGGTTTCTCCCTCACGTGTTTGGTTCAGATTTTATAAAAAATATTTATGGAAATCCAGTAAGGATTAAAATCAATGTTTCTACACTCCCAGGTTGCATACATGTATATCTGCATTCATCTGTACAGGTTAAGTTTCGTTTTGCCGATTTATTATTTTTATAGACAATGCTGAAAGTTGAACATGTGTGTAATGGAATTACACAAAGAACTTAATTTAGGTATACACTTATATGCATAATTCTGTGTTCTGAAATTGTATTAAACGAGAATGTTTTAAGAATTTCTTGATAAATTTATCAGACTGTTTGTCTGAAATTTCATCCAGGCTAAACCTCTGTTTTAGAGAAATTTTGTTTCCGATGTTTCAGAGCCCGATTTTTAAAATCCTATTATAATAATTACAGTGCATATTCTTTAGGGTCCAATTCAATTCAATTTATTATCCTTGAGCTTTACAACTCATCGGAATACAAATTATAATACATATAAAATTATATACAAATGTGCAATGTGCAGTAAGTGAGTGGACATATTAAGACAATATAATCATGTACATATCTAAGATATGAATGAACATAAATGTATAAGGGTCCAATGTCTCATAAACTAGAGATGACCATATTACCATATTTTTATAGTGGCAGTGGTTTACCACTTGAAGATGCATATGACTCTGAAAATTTCAGCTCTCAGGGTAGGGGCCCTTGATGTTTCAGGGCCCGATGTTTAAAACCCCATTATAATGATTGAATAGTGTTCTATAAGTGGGGACCCGAATATCAAATTCTAGAGATGACTAATTAACCATATTTTCACAATGATAGTGGTATACCACTAGTAGATGACACCGAAAATGCCCCCATGCAGGGTAGGAGCCTTTGTTGTTTTCGAGCCCGATGTTTGAAATCCAATTATAAAGAATATGTATTTTTTAGGGACCCATATCGCAAAAACTATAGATGACCACATGAACATATTTTTACGGTCATTTAAAAGTAAAAACATCATTTAAAAATATACAATCACTCATATATTTCTTTATCAAAATGATTGAAAATTAATGTATGTAAACAAACCATTGTTCATGTATGGAGCTGGTGATCGGCGGTTCAGAGACAGGTAAAATAAAGAAATCTGCAGTAAATGGTTTGTGGATATTTTAGTATATATATATTACACCGAAAGTGATAGGGCAACAGAAGAGAAACGAATCAGACACTTGTCTAATGAAGACGCACATGTACAAACCCCCTTGCACTCTCCACTTCCGTCTCGTTCTTTCACACCATCGTTCAATTCTTTTATTGACTGTCGATTGCCGATCGAAAGGTGTAGAAATCGAGGAATTCATATCTATCACTTCGACTGGCAAGTTAGTATGTAATACATGTGCATATTACACATTTACGGTATTTACATGAATTGAACGCTTAGCACATGCAACTTCTAATTATTATATTTTTTATAACGCCGTACTCTGGACCGTAGCTTGAGTTGAGGCTATGGTTTAACGCCCGTTTACAGACAGAGAGAGAGAAAGTTTTGCACTGTAATGAGTTCTTTTTGGATTTTGTCAGCTGAATGAACAATAAGATTTTGTAAAGAAAATAAACAAGTTTAATTTGAAAAAAAAATTAATAAACAAAACAAATCATTATTCTCACTCCCCCTTTCACACCACTCTCATTCGAACATAACAAAAAAAGAATAATAATTCAATTAAACAAATGAACAAATATCTGATACTATCCTACTAAATTCAAGATTAAATCACACTGTATCAGATATAAAATGGAAGTAAACTACAAAATGTTGTTTAGAAGCTATTTCAACCATTAAAACTTGTTGAAAAATTTACTCAAAAAAATATTAAAGTTCAATAATTCAAAATACCGTGAATTTACAATTACTTTAAATTTCAGCTCAAAAGCATGTATATGAAAATAAGCCTGTAATAACAGTCGCTTTTTTACACTTAAAACCTCTCTGAAAATGAACTCAAGGTCACTATGCACTCGAGACGCTCCTGCCCTCGTCAAAAGTTCCTGTCCCTCTTGTCGCTATCCTAACCGAAAGCCCCGGACTCGCAGGTCTCTCGCTTCCAGTCTACGACACTGCCCGGATAGAAAGCCACGCCCCACTCAGCATAAAATGCGTCCCCGACCTTCGTCAATTGTCCCCACGACCTTCCATAGGAAAATTTCCGTCTAGCACACCAGTCTGTATTTCAGGTAATTGTATCAAACACCCTTACGCACTGAAAAAAACATACTGTGACTAATAAAGTCCCGATAAACATACAAACATACTACCAATTACACTAAGAACTAAATTACCAGCGAAATGTACAAAATAACAACAAAACAACCTTACCGGCTAGGAAAACATGTGCCCGCCTAACAGAATCCAAAATTTTAATGGCTACCCATTTCTCCTTAGTATTAAGCTAACTTGAGATATTCACCATATCTTGAAACAGGAGCTGCAAAACGTGGCACCCGGCTGATGTCGTTACCGGACCCTCTATTGACCACTACACCCAAACCGGTCACTTTAAATACTCGATCTAAAAATAGCACACTCACCCGACACTCGTCACTCACATACGGTAACCCATTCATAACAAAATTAAAGAGGAACACAAATATAAACACCAGTATATACAAAACTGAATCAACTTTATTACATACGCCCCCATTTATTTACCAATGTCCATTGTAAATAAATAACAGATAAAGTTGACAAGAATTATGTCGACCGCGACAACAGATCTGCCATCTTGTTGTTTGCCCCAGGGATATGCTTAACAGTAAACTTATATTCCTGCAATACCAAACTCCATCGTAAGAGTCTTGGATTCTGTGATTTCATTGTCTTAAGCCACTGTAACGCACGATGGTCTGTCTCTATGATAAATTCTCTCCCATACAGATACTTTTGCAGACGCTGCACCGCCCACACAATTGCGTAGCACTCTTTCTCAACCGTAGCGAAGTTCTGCTCTCTAGGTAGGAGCTTTTTACTGAGATAGACTAACGGATGATACTCACCATTTTTTTCCTGCAATAATAACGCCCCCAGACCTCTGTCACTTGCGTCTGTCTGTAACGTAAATGTTAATGCAAAATCCGGATTCCATAGAACCGGGGCACTAACTAAGTCTGACTTCAATTGTCTAAATGATCTATCATGTTCATCTGTCCACACAATCTTATTCGGGCTTGACTTTCTAGTGAGATCTGACAAACTAGCTGACTTTTCAGAAAAATTTTCTATAAACTTTCTGTAGAAATTTATAGAGCCCAGAAATGATCTTACCTCCTTTTTCTTCGTGGGAACAGGGATATTCAAAATAGCCTGTACTTTGTCTGAGGTTGGTTTTACCTGACCATTTCCGACTAAATGACCTAGAAATTCCAATTCTCTAGCCGCAAACTCACATTTCTTTGGATTTGCTGTAAGACCTGCGTTCTGAATAGATGTAAGAACTGCTTTTACATGACCCACATGACTGTTCCAGTCTTTACTGAAAATGATAATGTCATCAATAAAAGCATCTGAATACTCTTCATGACCCATTAAGATCTTTCTTACCAATCTGTTGAAAGTAGCTGCTGAATTCATCATACCAAATGGCATCACAGTAAACTGATAATGGCCAAATGGTGTGATGAACGCACTCTTTTCCTTTGCTTCATTGTCCAGTAAAATTTGCCAGTATCCTTTAGTGAGATCTAACTTACTAAGATACTTAGCTTCTCCCAATCTGTCAATGATTTCCTCTATCTGCGCATTAGGCTCTGGATCAAATTGAGTTACAGCGTTTAGTCTACGGTAATCTACACAAAACCTAATAGATTGGTCTTTCTTGGGAATGATTACCACAGGTGAGGCATATGGACTTACCGACTGCTCTACTATACCTGCCTCCAACATTACTGATAACTCTCTTTTGACCTCATCCCTCAATGCATGTGGTATCTGATAAGGTTTCTGAAAAACTGGTATTTCACTTGTAGTTACCACACGATGTTTCAACAGACTAGTTCGACCTGGAACATTGGACAAAACAGAACTAAATTGATCTAAGCAATCTTGTAACTCACCTTTTTGTTTCTGCGTCAGCCTTTGAGAAATTGTTACATCGTTAACCGTATCTCTAACATGCAAAAGCGGATTCCCGATCCACTCATCATCATCATCTGAAGAGTCTGCGTGACAGACCGCAGTCATTACTTTCTCATCACTTACAACGTTGTCATCATCCCTCTCTATCCACCGTTTCAACATGTTGATGTGGTACACCTTTCTGACACCGTTATCATACTGAACCCTATAATCGACTGGACTTACTTTCTCTGTAACAGACACTGGTCCCTTCCACTGAGCTAATAACTTCTTTGTACTTGTAGGTAATAAAACCAGTACCTTGTCACCAACTTCAAAAGATCGATGCCTTGCTTTCCGATCGTAGTATCTTTTCTGTTCAATTTTACTTACTTCTTCATTCTCTGACACAATGTCCGCCATCTTTGCCAGCTTTTCCCTGGTTTCAAGAATATAACTCAGTACTGATGGCTGTAATTGACTATCCGCCTCATCTTCCTCCAAACTCTCTCTAAGTATTCCTAGAGGACCTCTTACATACCTTCCGTAAAGTAGTTCAAAAGGAGAAAATCCAGTTGTCTCTTGGGGAACCTCTCTGTATGCGAACAACAAATAAGGTAACAATTTGTCCCACTTACCTGGTTCGTCTTGAGCATAAATCTGAAGCATTCTCTTTAGCGTTCCATTGAACCTTTCAACGAGACCGTTGGCTTGTGGATGGTACGGAGTTGTGTTGAGTTTGCGTATGCTTAACAATTTACAAAGCTCTGTAATTAATGAGGACATAAAGTTGGTACCTTGGTCAGATAGTATCTCTTTGGGAACACCAAGTCTCGTAAAAACTTCCATCATAGCTTCCGCTACAACTTCTGCATCTTGACTTCTGAGGGGTATTGCTTCAGGATACTTAGTGGCGTAATCACACATCACTAAAATGTACTGATTACCTCGTTTCGTTTTTGGCAAAGGTCCAACCATGTCAATCGCCACACGCTGGAATGGATAATCAACTGAAGGAATTTTAACAAGAGGTACCTTACTTACCCTTGACTTTGACGTTCCTTTCTGACATTTTGGGCAAGATTGACAGTATTTTTTTGTATCCTCAAAAATACCTGGCCAAAAGAAATTCCTTAGAATTCTTTCCCTCGTCTTCTTAATCCCCATGTGACCTGCTAAAGGGATATCATGACTCAACGACAATATTTGCTTTCTGAACTTACTTGGTACAATTACTTGCTTTAGAACCTCGTCAGTAACTGTCGTAAATACTCTATACATCATTCTGTTTTCCTTCATGATATAACTTCTACCATTCTCAGTTCCTTCAGATACTTCTTTGTTTCTACACTGTTCCAAACTAGGATCCTTACCTTGTTCCTCTATCCACTCATTTCTGGAGACTATGTCGTGTACCACAGATCTATCCCCAATACCTTCATCTTTATCTTGTGATACCTTCTTTGCTGAAGCTCTAGTTTCCACTGCCTGACACATTTCATCATCCGGCTTAACAGGTCTTGTAGATCTCTCCACTGGAATATCTACCCTAGTAAAGTTACCAACAATCAAATCAGCAAATGGATAGTTCATCACCAAAGCAACAACCTTACCTTTCACATAAGGCGTGTCTACCTGTATCCAGACCTCTGGACATCTTTGTGAACTTCCGTTTGCCAGGGTCACATCACTTGTCACCCCTGTCTTGTCATCATCACTAACAAATCTGTCAGATACTAAAATCGCAGTGCACCCGGTATCTCTGAGTACTGATGCACTCTTACCGTTCACTGTACCTGTTTCGATTCTAAGTCCACTCTGACAAATAACTGACTCAATGACAGACTTCTTCTCATCTACTATAACCGGAAGCTCCACTGCCACTCCCTTTCTCGATATAGTAGGAGAATGAATCAAACCTGCTTTATCCTTACCAGTATATCCCTGAGATGGTTGACCTTTATCATTAAAGCCAGGACTAGAATTCTTGGGTACCTGTTTCCGTAGAGGACAGTTGTTCATAAAGTGACCTACTCTACGACACTGAAAACATTTTTTCTCTTCCCTGTTTTGACCGACCATAGGATTGTTATTGCTTTTAACACCATTACCTTGGTTTCTTACCTCTCTCTGCGGCACAGGTCCTTTGTTCATTACCTGGTTACCTTTATGTGCGTTCTGGTAAGCCTCTGCCAATTCTATCATCTCCTCTACAGACTTAGGTTGTCTCTCTTTCAACCATATCTGAAGATCTCTAGAAGAACTATTTGTAAGCTGTTCACGCATCAGAACATCTACCAGATTATCATGATTTTTGTTTACCTTTTCCATCTGACACCAATGGTCAAAATAATTGGTAGCTCGACTACTAAACTCCCTAAAAGTTTCACTGGAAAATTGCTTACACCCTCTGAACTTATCTCTGTACGTGCTAGCTGTAAGATTGTACCGCTTCAGAATAGCATTCTTTATGACATCGTAGTCATTTGCTTCAACTTCTCCTAACCGTGCATATGTATCTAACGCCTTACCTGTCAGTTGTGGTATCAGTCTGAGAGCCCACTCTGCTTTCTGCCACTTGTGAAGAGTTGCTAAACGCTCAAAAGATCTTAAGAAAACATCTATGTCTTCACCTTCAACATATTTTGGTAAGATAAACTTAACCTCGTGTTTCGCTTCTCTCTCTACCAATGCTACTGGATTAGTATCCCGCTCTCTCATCTCTCTTTCTTGTAGTTCTAACTCTTTCATTCTCACCTCTAACCTTTTCTCTTCAAGATCTTTATCATGCAGACGTTTTCTCTCTTTTTCATCATTCTCCATTTTTATTCTCTGCATTTCTAACTCATCTTTCTCTTTCTCTCGTCTTGCCTGTCGTTCTTCCCGCTCCACTGCACACGCATGTTTCCACATCTCCATACAAGTAGACAAATCTTGACCCTCCTCTACAGCCTTCTTAACCCAACCAGGTAACGACATCGTACAACTCTAGACTACAAAACCAACAGACTATCAAAGACCGAGTTCTCTTTCAGGTGGGACTGAGCTGCAATAAACTTTAATAAGAAATTAAACAATTATTGAACTTTTCTTCAAAAATCAAAAAATGTTTCAATCACAACGGATATGAATTTCTCAATTCAAACAAACATGAAAAATTCAATACAAAAAAAAATCACTCAGCCTAAATGACAAAATCCCACCGCTGCCACCATATGTAATGAGTTCTTTTTGGATTTTGTCAGCTGAATGAACAATAAGATTTTGTAAAGAAAATAAACAAGTTTAATTTGAAAAAAAAATTAATAAACAAAACAAATCATTATTCTCACTCCCCCTTTCACACCACTCTCATTCGAACATAACAAAAAAAGAATAATAATTCAATTAAACAAATGAACAAATATCTGATACTATCCTACTAAATTCAAGATTAAATCACACTGTATCAGATATAAAATGGAAGTAAACTACAAAATGTTGTTTAGAAGCTATTTCAACCATTAAAACTTGTTGAAAAATTTACTCAAAAAAATATTAAAGTTCAATAATTCAAAATACCGTGAATTTACAATTACTTTAAATTTCAGCTCAAAAGCATGTATATGAAAATAAGCCTGTAATAACAGTCGCTTTTTTACACTTAAAACCTCTCTGAAAATGAACTCAAGGTCACTATGCACTCGAGACGCTCCTGCCCTCGTCAAAAGTTCCTGTCCCTCTTGTCGCTATCCTAACCGAAAGCCCCGGACTCGCAGGTCTCTCGCTTCCAGTCTACGACACTGCCCGGATAGAAAGCCACGCCCCACTCAGCATAAAATGCGTCCCCGACCTTCGTCAATTGTCCCCACGACCTTCCATAGGAAAATTTCCGTCTAGCACACCAGTCTGTATTTCAGGTAATTGTATCAAACACCCTTACGCACTGAAAAAAACATACTGTGACTAATAAAGTCCCGATAAACATACAAACATACTACCAATTACACTAAGAACTAAATTACCAGCGAAATGTACAAAATAACAACAAAACAACCTTACCGGCTAGGAAAACATGTGCCCGCCTAACAGAATCCAAAATTTTAATGGCTACCCATTTCTCCTTAGTATTAAGCTAACTTGAGATATTCACCATATCTTGAAACAGGAGCTGCAAAACGTGGCACCCGGCTGATGTCGTTACCGGACCCTCTATTGACCACTACACCCAAACCGGTCACTTTAAATACTCGATCTAAAAATAGCACACTCACCCGACACTCGTCACTCACATACGGTAACCCATTCATAACAAAATTAAAGAGGAACACAAATATAAACACCAGTATATACAAAACTGAATCAACTTTATTACATGCACAGAATTTAAACATAGGGGATAGTCGATTTTGAATGAATAATATTGGGTGGAAATGAACTGTTATGAGAAATCCTTCAGCTCTGGCATTGCATAAGCATGTACTGATAACTCCGCCTAACTCAACCAATCATAAAGTTTTCACAACGGCGGCGTGTATAATTTATGCATGACGTAGCTGACAGAAATGATCGTGACGCTATAGGAAAAGTCAAACCAAATCGGTTTTGATAATATTGTCACGAATGGTCCGCAATAAACATGGCCGGAAAGTAAAAAAGGGGGAAAATCCACTATATAGTAGGTTTTCCGTGGGGGTAATCTGGCTATAAAAAGGGGGAAAGCCCACTATATAGTCAGCTTTCCGTGGGGGGAAAAACTGCTATATAGCCATTTTTCCGGGGGGAAGAACTGCTATATAGCCATTTTTCCGGGGGGAAAGATGGCTAGGGGGAAAAGGCACTATATAACACCGGCACATGCATATATGGTAGAGCAAAGAAAAAAATTAGTTCATCAGCAGAGTAAAAGGCTGTGAACAAGAGCACCTACTTGGCTCCTATGTACACTTGTAACACATTATCCAAGTTCAGTTTACACCATTCTTCTACTTCCATGGCGAAGGTCGCACTAAACATGGCTCGTTTGACATTATTGCTGTCACAGGCTTGATAAACCTTGGCCAACTGTAACACAAGTATAGAGTTGTTTACAAATGATCAACTGTAATATTATGATGACGTCATAATAGCAATGTCTCACAACGTCACATGCACCTTGACGTCGTATAAGATATTTACCAACAATATGTATCATGTCTTGACAATTTTTAAAAACTAATAAAACTTTGCATTAAATTCTTTATGCATAAAATCTTAATGGCAAAATGTACCTGATCTCTGAAGCCAGTTTTCCCGTCTTCGAACAATTTATCTGATTCATCAATTACCAGCCATTCCACCCTGAAATAACAGTGATAATACATGCCCTTATTGTAAAATACATACAATGCGTAAAAAAAGCTTCAAAGAAAGTTGTTTTTTGTCTACAATTAATAAGTCTTCTATCAATCTAAATGTAATACTCTCTAGTAAATATTAGAAGATAAGTAAAATAATGATTTATTCAGGAACACTCAATAAGTGTAACATGGTAGGTACTTACTGACTGAGGTTGATAAGGGGAGGATCCTCTTGTAACATATACACCAGTCTATTGGGGGTAGAAACCAACACATCTGCAAGTATGACATTTCATTTGTATATGTGTCATACATGAGTAAAAGGACCACTCTATTTACATTAAAAGCAAAAGTGGTACATGTATCACCATTTTGTTAGACAGCTACATACATGTAAAAGTCATTAAATGATTCACAAGAAAAATCTAGACACATGAAATGATAGTTTAGCCTATAAATACTTACCATATTTTTTCTCCAGCCTTTTTTCTGTAGTTGACTTACTAATGTAGTGTGCTTTGAGCCCTAAACCTTCCGATAATCGTAAAAACTCTCTGTATATCTGTAAATCAAATAAAAAATCCAAGAAATATGTCATAAGCAAATCCAAAAAATTCATAAACCCGATTAAATTCCTAAAATCTTAATGCATTCATTTGAAATAAAAAATTTACCAAATGAATGATGTAATTGAATGCATTTAGATTTAAGTCATTGGGTCATTTTCTCTTTCACAATGCTGTGTTATTGTTCATCTATGTTAGAATAAAGGGATAGGATAAATCAGGCAAGGGTAGACCTGTTTGGCTAACTCGCGGGTTGGAGCCAGTATCAGAGCTCGGTAGCCTTTCTTTTTGTGCTCCTTCAGGTGATGCATGATGGGAAGGAGAAATGCTGCCGTTTTCCCTGATCCTGTGGGTGCACAAGCCAATATTTCTCTCCTCTGGGAATTAGAAAAAATTGTAGAAATCAATTCACAATAAAGAAAAATTAAATTTATTTCTTGATGTTACAAATATAGTATACACTGTATGTAACCATAGTTCATGAAACTTCTGTTCATTATTCAGCAAATTGATGTCCCGCTTTTGGTTTATATTTTGCTAATTATATATTTTCAAAACAATAAAGATAAAAAGCCCATGCAAAGAAAACAATAAAGTAAGGATCGTTATTGACTTGAAAATTTCTTGCCCTTTTTTAAATTTCGCCATATCAGATTACAGTTACTGCAGTAACATACAATTGATTAACGCCAGTAACAGACTACCTAGAAATACATGCACTACAGATATGATAACCTAAATATACTTACATCCATCATTGTAGGAATAGCTTGTATTTGGATGGGAGTTGGTTGAGTGTATCCAATGGAAGCAATGTTTTTGATGATCTGAGGATTAAGTCCATACGTAGCGGCTAACTGTTTAAAGCTCGTACAAGGATTTGGCGGATCTTGCCCAAAACAATGGATTCTGTTTTTATTTCTTATGTGGTTTATCTGGAAACAAAACAAAACTAAAAATAAAAACTTACTTCACAAGTTCACATACATGTGTAAAATTTTTCTCATATTTGCAAAAAGAAATTCCCATAATTTCAATCTTTCCTCTTTTTTAAAAGATGTCAAATATGGCATGACTGTCGAATATGCTATGACTAAACATCATATACCTTTTCTTGTTTCATCTGAGCAAAGCTCTGTTTAGATTTCTTTGTGCGTTGTTTTTCTCCCTTTTTCTTAAGCCCCTGTAAAACAGTCAGGTCTCCCTCTTCTGTATGCTTTTCAGTTTCATGATTTACGTCTGATAATTCTTGCCCTTCATTGTCTGATAAAAAAAACCAATGTTTGGAATATGCAAATTTGTAAATTTCAATTATTGTTATGAAATCATCAAATGACCAATGTTACAAATTTTTGAGTTTGCATGTGTTTCTTATGCAGGTCCAGTACAATCTCTTAATTTAGCTATATAGCTTGAAAAAGCTATATAGCTTTATAAAGCTATTCCAAATAGCTTAATAAAGCTATTTATGTGCAGTTTTTGAAGAAAATATTTATTGTAAGAAATTGACAAAAAATCACAATTAACTTGCTACTCATATTTGCACAATTGACCATTATAAACTTGACCACAATTAAAGACTTATAAGCAAAAAATATATTTCCATTGTTTGGGTTACTGTTTACCACTTTGTGTGCAATGAGACGTACGCGTGGATAGGTATGATTTCTTCTCATTGTGATACATTATTACCAATCAATTATCTTGTTTACCATAACTGACCTCCTTTATATTTCATTCAAAAAGTAACTGTGTGGTCATGAATCAGTTGCCCCAAAACTTTTAGTGCAAAGTCTCTTAAGGAGACGCAAGTTGATGAGTAATCTTTACATGCATTGTTCACGGAACAGTTTAAAGTTGAAAACTATCACTGGACTAAAGTGCGATTTTTTATACATACTGATAAAATTACAAATTTAAGAAAAATGTATGACAAAATAGCTAAATGAAGCTACTCTGAATAGCTTAATAAAGCTATTTAGCTTATTCAAGCTATATAGCTAAATCTGGAGATTGTACTGGACCTGTTATGTGGGGAACGTCACTTTACTCTAAATAAACACCGAAGAAAGCGATTTACTCTACCAGATTCTTGCTGTTCATGATCAGCATCTAATCTTGCTTTCTTTGTAGCAGACTTCGACACAGAAGCAGCTGGTAGTAGCTGAAATGCCAGAACATTGATTATTTATTTGGTCAACAGAGAAATTTTTAAGGTGTACTCACTGCTCGGGAATAAATTTACAGAGCAAAAATTATTATTGTGTGCTTTTCTTACATTTAGGACATTTGCATCACTCTTAAATCGTTTAAAATCAAATTTTGTTCCCACTCCCAATTTTCGAAACAAATCAAATCCATCCATGCTGCCGGAAGTTTACAAGTAAGAAAATACTGAACCCGATGGAAATTAATTCCTCGCTACAATCTTGATTTGTGGTGAAGATCATAACATAAGTTTATTTCCACAAAAATCAATATTTTTACATTATTTATCTGAGTTAGTAAAATTAACGCTGATTCACGGGATATTATTTATAAAACATTACATACATTCGTTTCGTTATAACAAGATAGCAAATATTCTGAATTTCACTTTCACTTTCAATTTCATCCACCATGACAGAGGTACACGTGTTGCATCAATCTGATGGTTCTGAAGACAGTGCGTCGGCCACAAGTGGCTCTGAACAGGGTAGGAATAACATGAAAGAAGTCTCATTTTTAAATACACCATAATGCTCAGAAAAAGTTATCTGACATGAACGTACAGTAATTATTACTGTGAACGTGTTGACCATTTGACATTTTATCACTGTTTACAAATAGGACTAACATGTAATACTAATTTTTACTACATAAGCATTCAGTGTTATGTAGAGAATAGAAGGAAATTTTGTTAAGAGCTATCTGATTATTCATTCGTTGGTAGGTTTGGTCTTTTGAGCATTGCTGTTTCTTTGTCTAATTCACTTTATAACATGAATGTAATCTATTTTCCATCAGAGATGAAATAAATACTTTAGTTTGTACAAGTACCATAGTGTTACACGTGTTCTTGATATAATCAAGCCTTTGTCAATTATTGTTACGGTAATTGTGTTACTTAGTGGCAATAAATGTATTTGTAATATTTTACACACACATAAAAAAAAGATAAATAAATAATTAAAAACATATTTTCCTGTTTCAATAAGTCAAAGACTCAAATAAAGTCTCATTAAGCTGTTAATTGTTTTATTATTTCAACAAAAATTATGGTTGTCTTTCATGACTTGCAGAATTCAGTGATGATGAGATCTCAAGTGTAAAAACAAAATCAGAAGTTGATCATGAAGAGGAGGCGGATGATGACAATGATGTTGATGACAGTGATGATAATGACGATGATGATGATGACGACGATGATGATGATGAAGGAAACATACTTTCTCAGCTTGATGAAAGACTTAGTGACTCTGAAACCCATACAGATTCAAAAGCTGGACTTGCTGATGCCATGGCTAAAATTCTTAAAAAGCAAATTCCAGCACACCAACAGATAATTCTAGCCAAAGGAACTACTGATAAAGAGTTAGCAAAGAAAAGACAAAATATAGATGAAGACTCTAGAGAAACCCAAGTATCTCAACAAAAGGTGAAAATTTTCATTGAAAATTATATTTCAGAACATTTATCTTCTTTTGTAAGGTGGTATGGGATACCTCCATGTTGTGACGCATTGTTTATCGAAATAAACAATAAAATTAAGTGTAATTATAGATGTAGGTTCTTTTCCAATACTCTCACTTAACAGTGAGAACTTAACTTAGCGCAGTGGGTTAGAGGGTATGCTATGAATCTGTTAGTCATGAGTTCAAATCCCACTGGGGTTTTACAATTTTTACTTTTCCAAATATCTTTAAAAGCTACTTTTTGGTTAAATATTTAAAAATTTAAATTCTAAAATAGTGAAAGTGTTTTAATTATAATGTACTTTAATCCACATTAATATTGACAGATGTTCCATACAACCTTAAGTTGCAGAGATTAAATATGTTACAGTGATTCTTTTTTTATATCAGAAAAGACTATGGGAAGAAATGGGTCGCACTAAACCAAACCCACTAGAAAAGGAGAGGGAAAGGAAACTACAGAGAATAGCACAAAGGTTTGATTGTTGTGATGTTGTAATGACATATTTATTTACTGTAAGGCCATCCTTAAAAGATTATTTGAAATTGGCACCTGGAGGTTTCTAGACCCAAGAGGGAGGGGGGAATTTTTTGTATTGCATTCTTTTTATTTTTTGCTAATAAAATGTTACCAGTGGGTGCAATGAGGAGGGAGGCAACTCCAAACAAACAATAATTTTGTTTATTTTGGCCTAATGTGATATACTATCATTTTATCTCTGTATTCCTTGGTTGTTTTTCTAAATATGTTTACGGATTTCCTATTTTGTTAGGAATAAATGACCAAATTTCCAAATAAAAGTAAAAAATGATGGTTAAAATATTCATCAGAAAATGTGTTTCTCTGTATGATTGCAAACCCAATATTTAAGGGGCACTTAAATTACCAGTACAGTAATAAAATTGATTAAAACAGAATATCTGAAGACTAATGGTAAACTAAGTAGTGTTTTTTTTGTGTAATACATGTACCGGGTACTCATTACCAACACAGGTTTGGATATTGTACATTTCAAATTTTGATTTATAATATTTATATAGGGGAGTTGTACAACTCTTTAATGCAGTCCGTAAACAACAGAAAGTGTTGGATGAAAAGATTAAAGAAGTAGGATCCTCAGAGCTGAAAAGAGAGAAAGTGGAAAAATCAATGACAAAGGACAAATTCCTGGATATACTGAAGAGTGCCGACAGCAAACCAGAGAAGGTGAAATATACAGATGTCTGTTGTGTTTTTTATGATTATATAGAGGCTACTGATGAATATTTACTGAAGATATCTTTTAATTTGCTAAAGAATTACATTTTAGATTCTAAATTTTGTATCTGAAAAAGAGTTATGTCCCTTGAATCTCATTTTGCTCTCGAATAATAATCAAACTGATTTTAATATATGATTTTAATATATGCATCAAATCCAGTTTCACTTCATCTAATAAGTACAATAAGTGACCAATATTTATCATCATAAGAATACTTTAAGTAAGGGTATAGGTATTAATCTATAGATAATATATGTACATGTATTTACACAACTTATTCCTCAGCTGTTTGTAATTATTCAGTATCTAGCAGATACACATGTGCATTTGATAATTCCCCCATTGTCATGAATTTAATGGCATATCTCATTATTTGCTAAAAAATAATTGCAGATTGAAATCAAGAAAGAAGAGAAGTGGAGCGCCCTGAGAGAGGACTTTATGATGGGGGCCAAGATGAAAGACTGGGATAAAGAGAGTGATGAAGACGAGGCTGAAGACACGTGACAGCAGGGTGTATCCACTCACAGGAAATAGCCTATTCACAGTCATCAGGACGAACATTCAATAATGTCATCATAAAGCGATTGCCAAGCAGCTACAACTCATTACACTGAGTTTAATTTTCATGCAATCTTTTTCACATATTGGATTTTTTTTATGCCAGTTGATAAACATAGCTGGTTGATTAAAAAGAAGTTTGTAAATGAATTTCTTTCTTCTAGCTTTGTTCCTTTTTTGTGACAAACATGTAGATTATTTTTCTGGATCACCCTGTCTTTGAATCCTAGAACCACTGCTAGGAATAAATAAAATATACCATAACAAAGTGAGCAGAAATTTCAAAATCTCTCATCAGTACAAAATCAAAAAGAGAAATAAAGAAAACATCTAAGTTAGATTAATAATTTATTGTGGTTAACAGGTTTACATCTGGTATTTTAACTAGTGTATAATTGGATGCATAAAATTGATTCTCATGTTTATGCAATATGTTCAACAAATACTAGTGGTTGTAATTACTGTCTATAGCATAACATTTTGTACAATAAATCTTATTGACAATATTGAATGTGTCTGGACAATTTTCAGTTGTTGTACAGTTGTTTGATTACTAGTGACTAGGATAACTGTTCTCAACAGCAGTAACAAATTTCTGTTATTTCGTGAAATAACAGGATAAAACATATTATTCATAAAACTCAAAAAAGTCTTCATCGTCTTTGCCTGGGTCCTCCTCTTTCTTCTGGAGAATGTCTATTTCTGTATCTGTGTCAAGGTCGGACTGGAACTGAAGACCTGTAATGGAATATCATAATTATAGATTCTTTACTATATTTGAACACTAGATTGTGAAGAAGTGTTCCCAGTTATCAAGACTGTTTGTTAATACAGTACATGACATTTTTTGTTTTGACCATGAAAATTTACCTGGTCGTTTTGAGCCACTCTGGGAAAGGCCTGCAGATCTTGGTGTAGTCATGCCCGACTTGGTGGGTTTAGTACTGTAAACATATATCATTACTTTAAACTTTTTCATTTAAGATGACGTTTTAAGATTCACAATTTAATACATATAAATTGTTATGCCAAATAAATAATTATGTATTGAAGTCTAATAACATGTCAGGGTTGCAAATGTATCATCACATGTACAACCAAATCATGAGGTTATTTAAACAAAGGACTTTGTTTTGCCTTGAACTGGAATGTCTCGACGTCATTGGATGAATAGCGTCACATGATTGCCTTATAAATTTCTTTACACAGCGAGCATCAAAATTTATACCGCAATATGGCGGACGTAACGTTATTTAAGCTGATTTTTTACACAAATGTTCAACCATACCTTTGATTTTTAAGCCCCAAAATATTTAGAGTGACCCCCCTTTGCCCGTGACGTAATATTATGATCCTACAATATGGCATCCAAGTTTGCACAGACGACTGACGAGAAAGGTAAAAAATTAGAGAATTAAGCTATGAATTTTGATATTATGTATTATCTTCTGTTTGTTTACATATCAAACTTTAGGTCCTCGACAAAACAAAACACTTATTAGGTTTTTTACTGACTGTGTAAAGAAATTTGTGGGATCGGTAAAGTCCATAGACGGCTCGGCTCCGCCTCGCCTTCTATGGACTTTACCGACCCCACAAAGGACTATATATGATAAGGGCCTAAAATGGCCCCCTAAAATGAGCATCATCATTTTACTGTAAATCTTTGTTTTCTTTGTACAGATATATATGTGATGTTTATACATTATGTTCATTTTGATTCAAGTGCCCACAATTTAGAAATATGGTATCATGAAGACAGTCTTTCCCCGCCATTTTTGCATTTTTAGCAGAAAACAGCTTGTTTTCAAGCAGTTTTTCTTTCAAAAAACATAGAGCGCACGCTTGAACAAACAACATATTTTAATCAGAGATGTAACTAGCCAAGACTAATAACTGACAAAAAAATTATCCTTATTCAAGCATGCGCTCTATATTTCCCATTCGTTTAAAGGTAAGAAAAATGTCAATTTTTGACTGATTTTGATTGAATTATAGAAATAGCGTCACTTCTGACGTCATATACTGCAAGTGAGTGCAAATAAATCAAATAAATAGGTGAAAAATATATTTTATATCAACTCCTCTAAAAAATAACATAACATTTTAATATTCCCGAAACACTTTAAAAATGGCGAATTGTGGGGGCAAAATTCAACTCATATCATATATAGTTCTTTCTGTACACAGTCAGTAACAAACCTAATAAGTAATAATATATGGTTTGAGCCTAAAATGGCCCCTAAAATGAACATCGTCATTTTACTATTGTTGTTTTTTGCTCTCTTTGTACATATATACATATATTTCGCATTTTTAGCATAAAACAGCTTATTTTGAAGCAGTTTCTCTTTAAGAAAACATTGAACGATTGCTTGAACAACTAAAATATTTTCCCCAAAGATGCATCTATCGAATACTTATAAGTAACAAAAAGTTTGCTCTTGTTCAAAATGTCGCTCTATATTTCCCACTCAAGAAAAAAGATTAGAAAAACATCATTTTTTCACCGATTTTGATTGAATTATAAAGAGTCACTTCTGACATCATATACTGCAAATGAGTGCAAAAAAATCAAATAAATAGGCCAAAAATATATTTTATATCAACTATTCTTAAAATTAACACAACAATTTAATGTACCTAAAACACTTTAAAAATTGCGAATTATGGGGGCCAAATTTGACCAATATCATATATAGTTCTTTGTTGAAATAAATATGATTTAAAAATCAAAATCAATCTGCAGGTAAATGGTATTACATGTACCTGGTTACACCTGTAGGAACGTAGAGAGGAGTGGCCACAGTGGAGCTCTCGTCAGACAAAACATCCTGTTCCATCATTTTACCTGTACCAGTGGGAATAGTTGTTGCAATTCTAAAAAAACAAAAAATTTAGACATAATATTTAGGCAATATATCTTGCACTGTGGTTATAACAAACAAACACATTTTTTTTTTACATTTTTATTAATAAAGAATGACAACATTAACCAGAGACATAAATAAATGTCTCTGCATAAACTAATTGATCATACATGCATTAGAAAATCCACGAAATTACATTCTCGTGAATCTGTAAAAACTAAAATTGGCCCCAAGAAATTTAATGATTCCACAGTTGATGATGTTGTTTTGTTGATATTAGGTTAATGATAAAAGTTGTAGAAATGCAGTGCTATGTAATATACACAGAGCTTACTGGTCTCTTGGGGATAGTGCAGACGCAAACTGTTTCTCAACATCGTCATCTGTATCTTCTTCCTCGTCTGCCATTGGTCGCTGTTGGATGGGGAGAGAACCAGACAACATGTTCTTGTAGGCGTCAGTAGCTGTTTCAAAATAAAAAGCAGTCAAGTATTAAAGTGTGAATATAAATTCACATATCTCTAAGTTCTTGTAATACATTATATATCTGAAGGTGTGGAATATTTTATTTGCAAATCATTTGAGTAAAAAAATTCTGTTATCATACATGTACCATAATTATATTACATGTTTTGCAACCATTTCCAACAATAAATAAAATTCAGAGCATTGAAGCACTAAATTGTACTAAAATAGTGGGCAATATGCTTGAAAATATTGTATGGAATCTACATTTTGTGTTTGACAATCTATCTTGATTTTACCTACAACTTTTTACATTAAAAACACAACAAAACATCAGATATGAAATATTTGAATTACAACTTTAATTAAATGAAAATCAATAGTTAAATAGAACTGCTAAAAGTGTGTCGATGTTCATGAACATGAAACTGTGAAAAAATGTGAAAATGTCAATTTTGATGAAATTACTTGTGATTGGTTTCAAATCTGGAAATCTTCCCTTTGTACTTGTAGAAAACCATTTTCTTAAGACTGATATTTATCTCAACTTAAAATGGTATTAAATATGAATATATGTTGATATTTTTGCAAAGCACTGATATGTCTGAATGCATTAGTTTTGCATTACTCAGAGCCACAACACACTTCAATTCATCTGAAACTGTACAGCTTTTTACACGTATCTCCACACACAATGATAATGATTTCTATGATGGATGCCGTCTCTGACGTGTACAAGAAATCTCCCACATCATGTGTTCTACTCACCTCTCTTTCCTTTAAATGGTACTGTATAATCATACATAGAACACATTCTGTTACACGAACCAATACCTTAACTCCAAATCTCTGAATTAAGTGGTTAGTATCAATTACTATAGATTTACTCCACTACCCCTCTTAAATTGTTACAAAAATCTCTTAAAACAAACACATATAATTAAACTACAAATCTCTGAACTAAGTGTTTAGTACTTATTACTATAAATTTACTCCACTATCCCCTCTAAAATTGTTACAAAAATCTCTTAAAACGAACAAATGTGTTTGATTATTTTTTTCAATTCCATAACCATATTTGTTTTTATAAACATTAACGACTGTTGAAGAAACATTTCCTGGTAGTGGATGCCCCAGATGACAAACATTAAACGTACCATTGAGGGGGATCTTTGAGCTTGTGACACTCTGGGTGATGACGCTGGTATCATCATCACTGTTGTAGGTTTGAGACCTGTCAATCAAACTCCCTGGGAACTTCAGCGGAGGAACTGCCAAGAGAACAGATGTATATAGCAGCTGAGAAATAAGACATTTAGAAAATGTCAAAATGATTTTCCAGTTTCATCATACATGTTAATTTCAAATTTAATACAGAAAAAATATCTGCTAGCCTGGCTGATATTACTTGTAACACACACATACATGTAGCTAAGTACAGTGATACATGTACTAGTATATATACAAATATATTCACACTTCCTTATATACAAATATATTCACTCTTTCTGTATGCACATTTAAAGCCAATCTATCAAAAATAGCCATTTTAGTTGATTACACAATGAAACAAAAAATAAGATGGATCTTGATGTTTAATTATTTTGGGGGTGAAAATCCTGAGTAAACCAAAAATTTGCCTTTGTGAGGAAGAAAAATTGGTTGTGAAGGTAAAATGCAAAATTAACAAGTGAACTTGAAAAACTTCTGTATTTCACTGATCTGATATTTTAAAAAGTGAAGAATTGTCCACCATACTGCAAATCATTTATGTGTGCATTCATCTTTTCCGTTTTTAACGATTTGAACACTCCCAGTCAACAATGACTTATCCCAAACATCATGTAATGCTGTCATTATAATGAAGTAATGCTGATGATGTGACATTATTAAGACACACACACTGTATATACCTGTTACTTTACCATCAGGCCCTATCTCAGCTGAAAACCACAGTCATTTATTATTCATTTTATTTATGATAAACCTATGATTTCACAAATAATGACAATTAAAATTCCTTCACTCAAATGCAATATGTCTGTAAAAAATTCAAACAATGTTCTGTCTAACAAACTGAACAGAGTAAAATTAATTTTAATGTACTCTCATTTGGAATTTTAAATTTCTGCAAATAAAGACTCAATCAGAAAACAAATAGTTCTTCCTTACCCCCTGAGATATTTCTGCTGGTTAAACTGTCCATCCCTTCCCTGGGGGTCCCTGCATCAATCTGACTTTTTAATAGCTTCATCAGCAGCTCAAATGCCTTTAAAAAAAATGAAACAACAAACAATTCATCAATCAAATACATTCTTACATTCTTATAGTCACTTAAAAAAAGAATTATTCATTTAAAAATATTTTATTAAACAGTCCCCAAGAAAAAAATTCTTTTTTAATAAAATATGTTTTATGTACATGTTCCTACTTCAATACTAATAATTCTCATAATTAAACTAAATGTTGTGCAAGGGTAATATTGACAAGAGTTTTTGGATCGTACAACATAGAAATTGAATTTTTGTTATCAATACCTTGTCTTGATATGGTGATTTGTCTGAAACCATGCAAGGAACAAACACAGCAGCCACTTCATTTGGGGTCATGACCTTACATGTGACCAACTGTACCAGGTGTTCAAACAAGCTGTCCCAGAGAGGCTGAGCATCGTCTCGAAGCATCACCCTGCAATTAAATAACACTAGAATTACATACAATCCAACCCCATTTACTTCAAATGAACATATTTAATGATGTACGACAATAAAAGTTGTGAATTAAAGTACTTGTTCTGGGATTTTTTTCTACAGGTAAATTACTTATTCACTACCTTTACTTGTTTCACTGTTAATACCTGATTTGAGTTTGACTAATGGTGTCAATATTCCCTGTCAGAATGGAGTCAGGCAGCAGACATGGAGTCCTCAGGCTTCTTATCACCAGGGTCACCTGCTCCAATATCACCATGGAAACCAACTCACTGTCCAGTCCAGACAAGTTAGCCCCACTGTTAGCTCTCCTGGTTTGAACAAAGAAGAAAATTCATAAAACTCTATTAAGTAACCACAGACTTTTTGATGTCATGCTTTCATTGGCTTATCCATGTATGCTCTCTTTCTTTAATATCTTTCTACATGGTGCAATTTTTTCATAAGCTCAAATTGTTTGATTATTTTAGTGAGATATTGTGTTCTGACTTCAGTTTTGTCATTGAGAATTTCTACATTGTGCTTGTATTATTACCTACTGTATTGTTTTTTATGTTGTTTACTTACTGTATTATGGTTTGCCTGTCTGTAGGGGAAGCTGGATGGGATCTGTAATATCCTTCTAAGGAAAGTGCATGCTGGAAGTCTGACTGGACAAACTTTAACAATTTGATCAATCCATGCACTGTTAACTCTGGAGAGGGCGATCGCCTAGAGAAGAAAACATGTATTGATAATGTTTACCTCTTTACATGACATTGGAAACTAGCAATTTCATGGGCTCTCTCCTTTTCACAAACTATTAATACAGCAGCATTATCTATCCTGTAATACTCCAGTGTAGTATGATACCACAGGCTTTTTTAACATTTGAAAGATGGTTTTAATATCATTCTAATAAATCTACCTTTCTCCTTTAGGTAGAACCGAAGCTTTAATTGGTGGTGCTGGCTCCTCATCAGGTGAACTTTGGTCTGATATGTTGTCTGGTTCCACCTGCTGGGCGGGTGGTGGGTGGTGCAAATCATGCAGGGGAATATTGTCCTCTGACCCAAAATCGCTTTCATCATCTTGTCCTGGATCCATGCCACCAGATGAATAAGAAATCCCTATACAATAACGGTACAAACCTCACTAAATCCACACAATAAAATGTCATGCTTTTTTAAAGAATGCATAGTTTTTAAGAAGGATTTTTCATATGTTTCATGTGTTGTTATTTTATACTTTTTCATTTAATTAGTAATTAAGACGCCGAACTGTACCTCCAGGGGACTCAGTGTCTCTAGGCTCCAGTGGTCTCCCTTGAATGCCCTTCACAGTCACACTCTGTATGGGCTGTGACATCATTTCCTCCATCTCTTCCACGCTAACATCAGCGACTGGTACCTGGTGAGTTGAGTTTTGAGATGACCGGAACATTTGTGGGGAGGGTTCTGGTTGTTGTGTAGACTGTGGGGGAGGTGGAACACCAGACCCTGAAGGGGCGGTACGAGATAGTGTCGGGGATGGAGATTTCCTGCTGCCTTGCTGTTCTCTCTGCCTGTCAACAGCCTCTTGTCTTCTTTCCATTGATTCAATGCGTTTGGCTTCTGTTTTTTCTGCCCTGTTCACATCTTTGAGGTTCGCGTAATCAGATGCTTCCTAAAACACAAACACATTCTCCCCAAAGATTCTTTTATAACCAAGGAGAACATTGACATCAAAGCAGAATTTTCTGTACTTGTCTCATATCATATTTCTCTTTCCTTTTTATATTGTATGGTGCAAACTATCTACCTTTCTTCCTGGCCCAGCCTTTGAAGGCGACATAGATGGTGCAGTCCTCTCCATGTAGTAAGACCGATGCGACACTGCAGGTTCTTCCTCCATTTCTGGTTCCTCATAAACCTCTCTTGAGAACTACACAATTAAATCATGAAAATAAACAATATTAGCTGAAGATAATAAAAGTAATGAGAATGCCTAAATGTCAAATACATGTTTTAAATTTTTTTTTTCAATAATTCATGCAAATAACCTTTATTCTAATGGTATGTTTATACAGAACAAACCTGCTGGTGGGGAACATTGTGAGGGATTAACCCCTCTCCTAGTTTTCCTGTAACTCGCTCTTTCCACTGGGGGTAATTCCTCTCTATGTAGTCCTCATACTGTTTCTGGAACAACAGTATGACACTGATTAAATGCAACTTACAAAGTACAGAGGAAACTTTCAAACTAAAAATTTCAAACGAAGACTCTTGGCTACCGGTAATTAAGTTTTGCATACTGTAAATTCCTAATTAAACACGAGAAGCCTGTCTCGCGAAATTTAAAATCTCGCTTTTAATTTCCGGAATTCTGTAAAGTACCTGAGACTCTAATAAAATTTCAGCATTCGCAATATTATGTTCTCGCAATTTAATGGAAAATTATGGAATCGCGGAATTAAGTACTCGCGTAACATAAGGAATCTACAGTATATGTATATCTTAGACTCTTTACAAAACCTATTATTTTAAAGTTTTTAAATGTAAAGACATATACGCATTGGAAAAATATGAGCACAAGCATTGTATACAACTACATTGTATACAATTTGAAATCCCTCCCACAAATTCAATTTGATTTCTCAAAATAAGATTATATCATTTAGTTGTCTACAACAGGGTTATTCAAACTAACCTTGAGTAATCGAAGTCTTTCTGTTTTATTTGACACTGCAGTTAGGTGGGAGTCAATACGGGAGAAATCCCGCAAGATATTTTGATTTCTTTGCTGACTTCTTCTCTCATCCTCACATATTCTCTTCCAGTAAGCCTGAAGCTTAGTTGCTCTCAATTTTGCTCTGCAAATGTTGATAAAAATTAATTCCAATAATGTTTACTAAGTAAACTTTCCAAATTACCAAATAAAAAGAAAATATTTTGATGATTGTGATTTTAAAAAAATATAAGAATATATAAATAATTTGAGAAACAGTGAACGAAGAAATGCTCCTTTAAAAGTGAAAAAAAAATTACATACCAATTCATTTCTATGATTTTTATTTAAGAAGATAAGAGTATTATTAAAATCTATATCTTTATAAATGCACTTTTTTAAAATCTATAAATTTTGAAAAGGATTGCTAAAATAATAAGTCCATAAAACCTCAATATTCACTCATAGTTTCAGATAAATAAAAAATACACTCTTTAGAATAAAGCAAAAGAGCATGAGCACAGATATAATCCATGACACCATTGTACTCATTTCCATTCCCAATAGCAGAACACTGGAAACTAGAAACTTTCACCTGTCAGGTACTGATAAATGAGAATAAAGTGTTTATATTTTATGGTATTTTGTAATGTGCAAGGAAAATATGAGATTGAGAAGAGAAACCTCTATGGAATGAAAATGTAATAAATGCATGAACTTGTTTGAGTGCAAATACAATTTTAGTCAAAGTTCCCAAGTGAATTACAAAGTATAATTCTCTGTGTCTTGTGCCATTAGCACACACAAAAATTACTTCGCTGATATCTGGTTTGGTTTGGTACAAGATGTCCCCTGCATTTTAATAATTCTTCGACTGTGATAGCAAGTAGAAAGTTATCAATCTACCTGTTTAAGCAAATAATATCTTATAAAACCAAATTGTACATATTATGAAAATAATATAGTGACTACAGTCTGACATATGTTTAAAAATTCATATTGATAGTTCTATGCTGCATGCATGCAGTTTAACATAATGTTAAAACTAAATAAAAAAATAATGAGTATCAAATATTTTCATCAACTTCATACAATTTCTCATTAGCCAGGGGACAGAAATACAGAACTTATTACTTACAGTCTGTCGTCTTTCTTGCAGAAAAATTGAAGTTGACGATCCAATTGCTCTCTTTTTCTTTCTCTGTAATAATTTTTTTCATAATCACTTTTCTAAAATTGAATCACACTGGACATTTTATGTTAAAACTCTGCAAGATTCCTCTAAGCATACATGGCACGGTCTGATAAGGAACCATAAACAAATACTCTTATCTGTAGAAATTTTTCTTATTGATGCTTTCACAAGCCAGATATGAATTACAACACGAATATCAGCATTTAAAATATAATGAATTGAATCCAACAAAAAATTAATTTAGAAAATTGTCTGCATGAAATAAAAATTCGTGTGTGAACAAGCACGACATTCGCGGTCAATCAAATACATCCTCGAATTTAAGAAGCAAGAAGGAAAATGAGTGAACTCATATTCATTCGAAAACCGAAATCATTGAATTTTATCAAGATGCAAATAAACTCTCACTGTTCGTGAATGATATCCTGCAATTCTTTTTGTCTCTCGTAGTAATCAACATTCGAGGAGGCCATTGCCAAACAAATCACCACCGTTCCCGCCTTCTCCAAAGAGAAGATTGACAATAGGAAAATAAGTAACTTGTTCTCAGATTTTTCGTTTATATCTAAAGATAGCTTGAATACAATAATTTACGCAAACATTTAAATGCTATCAATTTTGTGTGTCAACAAAATATTTTTGATAGAAATAATAAGTATATTTTCTAATGCATTTAACTTTGACAGAAGATTTTTCTAAAAAATGGATTCAATATCAATTTAGGGTGCTATAGCTGTTGGAGGTGTACTATCAATGATCAAGTTGAAAATATATTATGTACTTTTGATAATTCTTGTTTCTGTGAATAGAAAAATTGATAAAGGTATATCGGACAACTTTCTACAATATGAGACATATTTTCTACCACCACCCCATCCAGCTATCCCCACTTCTTTTTTGGTAATATTTATGTAAATTATATACCCCGCCATGCATCATGACAAAAAAAAACTTGAAGATGAACCATGCAGACACTGTTAGTGGTCTTTCTGGGGTGATTATAATACTCCAGTTAAACAGTATCCTAAATACTGTTTAGATATGAAAATCCAAATCTCTCTTTCCATGCATCATGACCATTTGATGTATACACAGGACATATTATTGTAATTATCAAAACATATCTATTACATGTAATAATTTTGAGTGCTCTATCATAGAAAGTACTCAGGTGACTGTCAAGGCCCATGGGACTCTGTCTTTATAACTCATTATCTAATTTATCTCCCTGTAAAACAATGCATTAAGACCTGTTATATTATCTATGCTGCAAACACTAGATGTATGGATGCTTTGTGGTTGAAATTCAAATGCAAAGGGTCAAAATGTATAGCAGAAACAAAGACGTTTTATCTTTGACTAAAATGGTCTCTCTCTCTCTCATTTGTATGTTGAAAACACTTTACTAGTCTAGCTGCCTTATGCAAAGTTTGGTTGAAATAAGCCACCAGAGAGAGAGAGAGAGAGAGAGAGAGAGAGAGAGGAGGGAGAGAGAGAGAGAGAGAGAGAGAGAGAGCTAAGCAGAAGAGTTCCTTGACTCCTCCAAATCTGCAATAGTATCAAATAATGACTGATGTGATGACTTTAAAGTTGATCAATAAAAGGGATGGTCATGCTAATGATCACACAAAAAAATTGGCAATGCTACACACACTGGAAATGACAGGGTATGCATTTTTGATAAAGGGGCATAACTTTCATAAAATTATCATATCAAAACTTCTTGTAATTATGCACACCTGACACTTTTGTCTTTAACAACGGATTCTGGATTCAGATGGGCCAAAATTCCCAGAAAAATAATAAAATCAGAATTTCCTGGTATTATTATATGTACGTCTACACATTATGTCTTAAGTACCTACAAATATAGATTAACGAAATTCCATCCAGTGGTTTAAGAGTACCGATACAGGTAGCTGTGCTTAGAAAAAAAAGAACTGACTAACTACCCGTAAAAGATGGGTCAAAAACATTAAACCCCGGCCCATACTACCCATAGTCCTATGCGTCTCCGCACACAGCGTTTGGTTTAGTACAAACAAACTCTGGCAGAAGTTTGTACCACGACTTTGCAACTTGTTGGGTGAGGTAAATTGTAACCAATGAATAGAAAACAAATTACTCCATAATTATCAAAAACATTGCAATTTTTTCAAAATATTTATTATGTACATTTTCAATCATAAAATAAATAAAAATATGCATACCATGTACACTAGAATATATTAAATAAAAAAAGCAGTACATCAGAATACAAATAAATAATGATATATTTAATTTATGTGCAAGATTTAATCAATCTATGATAATTTAACTTACAAGAGAGTACATCATAATTTACAAGCATAATGTAGTACAGTATACAGTCAAATTAATATATAGATTTTACATTAATTAATCATCTAACATATGAAAATACATGTACAATTGAAGATCTTAAAATCAAAGTCATAAAAAAGTTTTGAAAATGCAACACCCGATGACACACATTTTGTAGAAATGTAGAAAATTTTGTTCAGAGTCAAAATAACTGAATGTCATGTCGAATATCCTTGTTGTCATTACAAGAAATATTCAGGACATATCCATATTGAAATTATGATATTGAATCCTGATCATTACTGCTGAGATTCTTGTCAGAAACAAAGCCCCTTACATCTTCTGTCTGTTGGTCATAAGTGGGAGTCAGTGAAGCCGCTCTGTGACTTGGAGATACTGTAGCCAGGTCCCTGGGACATCATGTCATCAAACTGAGAGGAGGAGAAATGTAATGGACAATTTGATAATTTAATTGTCTATTGTTGTAGTAATTCACACTGGTATAATGTACATAGGGTTATTTTCACCAAATGTTATTTTCAATGAATCCCACTTGTAAAAGATATAACTTCATTTAAATTAACTCTGTTGATTATAAAATTACTTTTATAATAATAATACCATGTTTTAAATTCATCAGTGACATGAAGAGCGAAATGGATGTAAATAAAATGCGAGTGAAGATTCCCTTGTTTAAAAGCATGTATATACCAGCTCACTGTCTAGAGTTCTTTTCCAGAAGAAATCATCATCATTAACAAAGTCATCGCCATCATCAAAATTAGGGCTGGCTGAGGATGATGTAAACTCAAAATCATAGGAATGGGCGGGATTATCATGTCCCCGTCTACCATACAACTGACGAGACATCTCCTACAAAGGGCACATTGCCATATCAAAACTGTCATAATATTCTATGAATTGATGCACAAAATTTATTCTCTCTCTTAGACTTTGAGTGAAAAAAACCATGAACCAAGATATCAAAATAATAAAAATCAGAGAAAGACTACAATAGTGCAGTTTCTTTACATGTTTGGTTAGGAGTTTATACTAACAGTTCCAAATACACTGCCACTTGAGGTGTCCTCGTCAGAGTAGCCTTCCCTGGTCCTCTGTCGCCTCTTTCTGAGGGGTGATCGTTCCCGGATGTAGGGCCTGGAGGCCTGTATACATCTCAGACATAGGACCACAGTGAGGAACAGTAGGACCAGACCTATCACAATCGCCAGCACCATGAACCACACCTCCTGATAAAACTCCTCCGAGGTCCCCGTGGACCCATTGACACTGGACAGGGCACCTGTTCAAGACAAAATGTACACTTATTTAGTTTACCTGGTACTATACAATATAGTTTGTTTATCATGGCAGTTGGATGCATTTTTTATGAAGTAAATATTACTTAAACATGAGAGAAGAAATGATGTATCAGGTAAGATTTTGAGAGAGAAAGTTAATAATTTTTTCAAGCTAGCTGTCTCCTAAAATTTTACAAAAATAAAAATTAAGATATCATGATCAATTCAAAAATAATCAGTTTAATATTGAACTTGCCTGATGAGTCTATCTCTATGGCAGGGGTTTCTGCTTGTCCCACCTCTGTTACTGCTGTCACAGTGAAGGAGACCTCTGTAAAATTAAAACTCATGGCCATTAATCCTTTATCACTTTTTGTGTATACATGTAATAAGATACAAACATCAAAAATGATAAATTAACTACCATAACATTGAAATCTGGATGAATTACATGTAGTCACTGTCTTACTCTCTTTTGAAGTTTCTTCATCTAGCAAGCTGTTGAATGCAACTCCTCGGAAAGCCACACGGCCATTCACAACCAGAATGAATTCACGCAGTTTGCCATTCAGCTCAAAACTATTAGTCCAGTCAATGGAAATCTGGGATCCATTTCTAAAGTTTTGTGGATATCTAATGTACACTGGATCTGTGGATAGATGATGTACAGGATTCACATATCTTTTATTTCTTAGATTATTGAAACTGATTTTGACAAATATTGATTACGAATATTTATAACAATTCAATGCTTGTACAAGTACATGTATATAGAAATCTTGGTTGATATGCTTCTGAACATTAAGAAGATTTGTGAGTGCTCACTTGTTTGCAGTGTTTCTGCTCTGGTCCAAGCAGTGTTTTCCACACTTCCGGCACTGTTGTAGGAGACCACCTGGAAATCATAGGCGGTGTAGGGCTGGAGACCACTTACAATCCTGTCCAATACCAGCCCCTCATACACCCGCACCACATCACCCACAACACAGGTCTGTAGGAATGGCTGCCAGGTTAAAGGGCAACCCCCTCTCTGGTTCAGAACAAACCTGAAGTGTATGGATTTCAAATTATTGTAAAATTAATAACTTTAAAATCGTATCAATACAGTATTAAATATATTGGTTGTTCCCTTTGACATTTTTTTTGCTATAAATACAATTTCAGACAATTTTTAACATAAAACATATTTTGACTTTTACAATGTATTGAACTGCATGTATTCAAAGATTTCAAACTTTTTTAACCAAATAATTGTATTCTTTCTTTTTTTTTATACAACTACATGTAAACTATGTGTTTATTTTGTTAATCTGAGTTTAAAGTTTTTAAGAATTCATTAAAAAATACCAGTAGTGAGATAATACAAAAAAAAGCCTCAATGCTAAAGCATTACTTGATGATCTGTCCATTTGGTTCCCTGGGGTAGCTCCAGGTCAGCTGAAGCGTGGAACTGTTGGCAAAGCTGACCTGCACCGGGCCCTGCCCCACAGGTCTAGCAGCCTCTGTTTGGACCAAGATCGTGGGGCTGTCTGTGCAGCCTCCCTGTGTACAAACCCGACCCCTCAGGGAGTACGAGGTAAAGGGGAGGAGGGGTGAGGTCTGACCCACAGTCTGGGTCAGGGTGTTTCCACTACTTCTCTGTAAGCATTAGATTTAACATTAGGTTAACAACTGTTAATGTCTATGCATTAGACAACTTCAAACATTTGGGTTTTTTTAAAATCATAATATGAATATATGAGTTACTTATGAAATATCTTAAAAATTACACAAATTGAATTCTATAGAACCACTAAATGCATTTATGTAATATTGACTGGGTTTTTTTTTACATGAAATACACAAGTAGAAGAGTTGAATCATTCCTACCACAGTTTCATTGACCAGGACACTGTATGTGATGATAACTCCATTGGGAACAGCAGGGGGACTTAACTCCACTGTGATAATCTGGTGGGTTTTACTCTGTAATTATCCGTATTAAAAAATAACAATAAGAAAGATCTGCAAAAATTATCTGCATAAATCATCAATTATATAAATCAAATATTTTGTCAAACTAACTAGAACAACGGGTGCGCTGAATCCAGTGGGCTGGGCCTCTTTTGTGCTGACACTCATCCATTCACTTTCGGTCCCTCCCACACTGTTGATTGACATCACCATGTACTGATAGCTGGTGAAGGGCGCTGTATTATAGTCGCTGGTCCTCGTCTTTGTGCCATTATAAACTGACACTCTGTCAGTGTATGACATACCTACAGGACAAGAGATGAGAGTTTTTAACAAACAACATTTCCTTTCAAGAAATTATCAAAGATTAATATCAAAATAATGAGGAAAAGAAATAAAAAGAATTTAAGCCCTATATCTATAGTTGACTTATAAAAGACTTTAAGTACTGGTACAATGTTTTAAGGTTTCACCAGCATATGTTGAACACCAATTTTATAGATTTCATTGTTGAGTGGATCCATGAAATCAAATTTTTATCAAAGTAAAATAAAAAGGCAAAAGTTTGTATTTGTAGAGCATTTGGCCATGAATTCATGCTCTGCAAAACTGTGCATTTAACCAAATTAATACACAAAAATTGATACCCTCATAATGAGAAATGAAACCACAATAGAAATTACCTATAGTCTCTATCACAGCTTTCCTTCTGTATACTTTGTACTGTGTGATGACCCCATTTGGTTTCAGTGGAGGATCCCATGTGACCAGAACCCCAGCGTGTCCACCCTTGTCATCTGCCAGGGCCAGCAGTGAGGGGGAGGGTTGTTCCTCTGGGGTGGCCTCCAGGGTCCTAGCACTGACCCCCTCACTGAGCTCACAACCCCTGCTGGTACAGGCTTGCACCCGGAAAGAGTACTCTGTCCAGAAAGAGAGACCTGGCACAGTGTAACTGAGCAAAGATGACCCTCCTTTGTAAATTATTTGTTCATCTAAAAGAAGAGTGTAGTTCTGAATTTGTCCATTTGGTTTTGCTGGTGGGGCCCATGTTGCTTGTATTGAAGTGGAAGACAAAGGTTTTAGGACAGGTGGACTTAAACCAGCTGGTGAGGAGGAGTAGGTTGTAGCAATGGCTGGTGGGCTTTCAACACTCCCTTTCCTATTTCTGGCTATAATGACATATGAATAACTTGTTCCTGGGCTTAGGCCATAATCTGTAAATGTGGTCACCAGCTGCCCTGATATTGAAAGACTCTGTGTGTAAACTAAGGCTCCATCTCGTCTGACATCATAGGATGTGATGATGCCATGTGGATTCAGTGGAGCTCTCCACATCACCTCTATTGACTGGGAGCTTAGAACATTCAACGTGGGTTTCTGTAAGTCAGCAGGAATATCATCCAATGGTCGACTTTCCACCTCCCCACTCCGAGTACACCCACCGCGAGTACAGGCAATCAGTGAGAATGAATATAACTTGTATGGCTTGAGACCAGTCTGAGTGTGCTCAGTGTTTAGTCCTGAGTAGACCTCAGTCCCATCCATCAAGAGCTGGTACCTAGTGACCTGACCCCTATCTTGACTGAGTGGCACCCAAGAAACTTTAATGGCAATGGAACTAACAGCTTCTAGAATTGGTGGCTCCACAACAACAGGTGGAGATTCTACTGTCCTTATGATGGTGGAGGAGCTTGTTGTACATCCACCTGCAGTACAAACTGTCAAGGTGTACGCATAAAACGTATAGGGCAGCAAGTTTCTGTCTATATACTCAAACTTGTCATTGGTGTCAAAACTGAGGGGAACGCTATTGTTTCTCTGTAACTGGTAGCTCTGGATCACTCCATTAGCCTGAGATGGTGGACTCCAAGTTATCTTTAAACTGTCAATCACATTGGAGATGTAATCTACCACAGGGGCAGCCACTCCCTCGGGAGGAGCTTGTTCTGTAAAGACAGTTTGCCAAGGACTCTGAACTGAACTGATGACATTTGTAGCCCTAACACTGTACTGATACTCTGTGTATGGACGAAGACCTGTGTCTGTGTAACTAAATGTAGATCCTAGAGTGTCATTTGTAGAATACACAACCACAGGATCTGAAAGTTCTCTTTTCACCAGTCTTGTCTGCTCCCTCCTCAGAACTTCATACATTAGGATGGCTCCATTTGGTTGAAGAGGTCTTGCCCAAGAAATCACTGCTAATGTAGCATTCACTTCTGTTGGTATGGGTGTTGGTTGATTTCTTGGTGGAGCCTCGGCAGTCTGGAAGTTCTGAAACCCAGCTTTTGTACAACCTGCCCTTGTGCAAGCTTCAAGCTGAACTGTGTACATTGTAAATGGTTGAAGTCTCCTCATCTCAAATTCACGACTGATTCCCTGGTAGAGAGCTACTGAGGAACCAAGTTCATACAACCTGTACAGAGAAATAATCCCGTTTGGTTGGGCTGGTGGATCCCAGCGTAAAATCAAGGTGGTTCCTGATGATATTTTCTCAGCTTTAATTACAGGCATACCAACAGGAGAGGACTGGTCCGTCTGTACTATGACTGTGTCTGAAGAAGTGTTGCCGATGCTATTGATCACTTGTAAATAGACTTCGTAATTTGAGTAGGGTTTCAGTCCACTGAGAAGTGTTGTGAAGATGCTTGGAGAAACAGACAAGTATTCCACAGTATGATTTCCTGGACTCATTTTAATCTCTTTGTATACAATTCTGTACTCCTTGATAACTCCATTAGGACTTAAAGGAGGATCCCAGTTCATTTTAAAACCAAAGGCACTTGTGGCACTGATGTTTGGTCGTTTAACACCTGCAGGTAGTGCTTCCAGGGTTCGAACCAGGGCCCATCCACTGGACACATCTCCTTCTTTGTTTCCAGCCACCACCCTGTACTGATACTGAGTGAAGGGCTTCAGGTCATTCCCTGCATGTCGGATATGGACAACATCACTTTCCACTCTGTTTATCAAAAATTCTATAGAAGAACCTTCCTCTCTGTAATAAATCAGATATTGAAGTAGAATACCATTAGGAAACAGAGGTGGTCCCCAGTCAATATCCACAATCTTGGGACCTTTTGCTGTCAATATGGGTGGCAACATATCAGAAGGTGGAGCTTCCTTGGTCATCACTTCAGTACCCATTCCAATACCACAGGCGTTAGGTTCACCCGCCAAGCAAGCGATCAGTCGAACGTCATATGTAAAATGAGGCTTCAGTCCTGACACTATGGTAGAAAAGTTCATTCCCACCCTCTTTTCTATCTCTGTTGGTTTTCCAGCATTAAGTATGACCCCGTACTGGTCAATGGTTCCTGTTGAGGTGACAATGGGGTCCCACTCCATGTATATCTGCGAACTACTCTGTACCGTGACATTCTTCAGGACTGGGATATTATCGGGTATGTGGGTCGGCATGGATACCGATTTGACGGCACTGCTGGTGTTATCGGCACTGGTACCAACAATCACATAGTAAGTGTATTTGCTGCCAGGTACTAGCTCAGAGTCAGTTGTTGTCAATTCTTTACCAAAGTAGACATTCTTGGCTCCTCTTGAAGAAATTCTCATCAATGAATAGAACTTAAGGAGACCATTCATTTGTTCTGGAGGATTCCAGAAGATCAGAGCTGTGGTTGGTGTAAGAGCCACTATTCTGGGAGTAAATATACCTGTTGAATATTAAGGAGAATTTTGTTCAGAAAGATTAATCATTCGATCTATATGATAAAAGTGCAAATAAAATTTTTTCACTGAGGCAGAGATCCAATGACTACATATATGCCACCGTAACAGGGATTTTTTTTCTCTAAACTAAGATATCAAAATCAAGAAAACATCAATGCCCAGATTTAAACAAATATAAAGTAACTGTTTAAATTGTTATAATGCAGAAGTCTTCTCTGTTACGTCGCAGGCAACTAATTTTTATTTCCACACTCATCATAAAAATAGACAAGCAAATAGTTCCTATATATTCTTTTCACCTTCGGGGGCAGCATCCTTAGTTTGGAAGTGCACTACCTCGCTCCTAGAACAGCCCACTCGAGTACACACTTCTACATACACACTGTAGTTGGAGTACGGGTTTAATCCTGAAATCAAAACTCAGGTTTATCAAGTTTGAAATCATCCTAAATTCAAACTTTTAAACATTACTAAATCAAAGTATACAATGAAATCCCGATTAAGTACATTTTAGATAAATAAGCATTCAAGTCTACGATAGATTCCTAATTTTATGCTAGTACTTAATTCCGCAATTGAACCGTTTTGCACCAAATCACGAGAATATAAAATTGTGAATGCAGAAATTTTTTCATAGTTACATTTCATTTATATCTGTTTGAAAAATAAAAGTAAGATTTTAAAATTTGCGAGACATTTCTCTCACGGTTTTACGCGTATAATAATTCCTCGCGTTAAATCAGGAATCTTCAGTATGCAGAACATTGGTGTTTCTACCTCTGACTGTTAGTGACAGTCCCTTGGTTTTATTCTTCTTTCCATCAGACATATGGAGGACATAATGGGTGATGATGCCGTTAGGTTTGGCGGGAGGCTTCCACGACACCTCTGCACTTGTTGCCTCCACCTGGAGGATAAGTGGAGGGTCTATCTTCCCAGGAACACCCTCAGCTGTTGCCACGGTTACCTACAGAGCATCCATGAAAATCAATTCATTCAAATATTTTTGGTGTCATTTTTCTAATGAGGATCAAATTTTGAAACCAGGATGAATCTATTTAGAAGTTTTTGGATATCTTTAATTTAATGTTCAGCTATTCAATACAGCTTACTCCACTTATATTGAAATCGCTTATTTTGAAATTCCGCTTATTTTGAAACATAAATAAATTCCCAGTTTTCACCTCTCATTTTCTTTGCATTGATTTAATGGATATAATGAAATTGGCTATTTTGAAATATCGCTTATATTGAAGCCACTGATCGGTCCCCATAGGTGATTAGTTTTTTTTTATAACAGTTATATTGAAGTACTCCCTGGCGGCTGTCCTCATATTATTATTAATTATGCCAGACTGACCGGTTGATATACAAAGGTGTGAATTGATAAGTTCTCATCATGTGTGTTTTTATACTTCTTTTAAAAAGTAAAATTTATTCACTGTTGAGTTTTTTGATTTTACGTATACGGATGTATTGAGGCTAGATGTAATTTGGAAACCCCACGGAAAAGAAAAACCTTATCTTCGGACACTAAATACGAACTAGTTATTGTCATTGATAAAAGGACAAAGCCTATATTCGATATAGCTAAGGGTTTTGAGATTATCGCAAGTACACTTACGATGATATACAAGCAGTCTACAGCAGTATTTGAAGCGTTTGAGTCTGGTGATTTTTCTCTAAAACGTAAAAGAATGCGATCGGAGATTATGATGAGGTTTAAGATAGTAACAAAATGAAACTTACAAAACTTACGGATATAATTTTAATCAAACTTTAAAGGACCAATATCCATGTAATCTGTTCATTGTAATAGATAAATGATGACCAAATAATTTGTTCGGGTTTGGTTTTCTATGCTTACATGTACATTGGTATTGAACTAAAAAATGGCGGCTTCACGTCAGTCAATTTCGCTTATATTGAAATACGGATATTTTGAAATAATTTGCATGGTCCCCTGAATTTCAATATATACGGAGTAGGCTGTATATTTATGCTTAGCATAAATATTGAAAGAATAGACCAGTTCAAAGTAAATGTGGTACTGCATGATCTTTTGCAAGACGAGTTGACATAGTTTGGTAAAACATGACAAAACAGCAATTTTTGAATTATCATTTAATCATATTCAAAGTTAAACTTCAACAAGCTTTATCAATTTGCTGTGGAAAAGTTCTGTCATGTTTAGGGTGAAAGGGTGAATTGTTACTGAATTTAGCCAAACTCACTCCTTGGCTCTGTGTGCAGCCAGCACTGTTACAGGCCCTCAGTGTGTAGACATAGGACTGGTAGGGGAGCACTGTCCTGTCATCTGTGTACTCATACTCCAACCCTCTGTACAGCTCCAGGCCATTCCGATGGAGGATGAACTCAGTTATCTCCCCTGTCCAAAAGCAATGGCAACAACTATTACAAACACAAATCATCCCTGTGTACTGTGGACAAATTCAAATTTGTGGGGCCAATTTCACGTAACTTTCAATTCTTTAAGGTTCATTGGGATATGAACAAAATTCATTAAAATTGATCAGCCACCAAGATTTCTTATATTTCCACTCTATGAACATGTGGTAGAGAGACTGTTTAGCTCTCAGTTATAAATGTATATGAAAACAACAAACCATTGGGTCTCTGTGGAATGCTCCAGGTGAGGTAGATGATGTAGACCTGGGAGGGGTCTATGGTGGGTGTGGGAGGGTTAACGCCCATGGGTACAGCTGTCAGGGTCCTGATGTTGACATACTTACTGCGGGATTCCCCAGCACTGTTCACTACCTCTATACTGTACTCATACAGTGAATAGGGCTCAAGGTTCACATCTGTGCAGTATGGAGTCAAAGGGATGGAAGTAAATTAAGAAGAGGATTAGTACATGCACTAGTAAAATTTAAACTCGTTACTCTAGATATTGACATTCTAATAATGATAGTTACTTTGTAACAAACAAAATGATTTTACAGTAATTGGCAACATACAGTTAAACCTGGTTATAGAAAAACATGCTTGTAATGAATTTATGTTAACAGTGAACTCAGTTTGATTTTCTCATATCTTTTTACTAGATGTAATAAATATACAATGATTAAAGATTGGAATGCTTATCCTTGGCCACTCCAATCCCATCTTTTACTGTAATAAGTGCCCCCTATAGTGATTATGATAAAATTAAACTAGAGGTACTGTGAGCAAGCTCACAATTGATACCCCCCGCTAAGAAAAAATCATAACTCATGTATTTTTTCTATTATAGAAAATATTGGATGAATCTATTTCATCGTCCATTTTCTATAAATAACAACTGCTCTATTTTTTAAAACTGTTAATGCTGATATGAGTACACAAACCAATTTCTATTCTTTAAATTCCATTTTCGTTCAAGTTAACTGTTAATGCATTAGGACATTTGCATCCTTATGTTAACAAACATGACTCGAATCAAACGAAATTCCACATGTCAAGCAGCCACTTAATATAAACATTTTGAATTATTGGTAAACTGAGCCCGATTTTTTTTAAACAATGACCTTGAACTTCCTCAATTGACCTTTGGTCAAGGTCATGACACACTCTCAGGTTATAAGCATTCTAGATGTGAATTAAGAACTTCCAATATTTGTCCATTAGAAAGATATGGACTGGACACGAGTTTTACACTTTTATGCAAGTGACCTTGGCCTTGCCCAAATGACCTTGGGTCAAGGTCATGACAAACCCTAAGCTCATAAGCAATCTTTGTGTGAACTGAGAACTTATAATGTTTCTCCATAAGAAAGATATGGACCGGACAAGAATTTTGCAATTTTTTCTGCAATTGACCTTGACCTTGTCCAAATGACCTTGGGTCAAGGTCATGATACACCTTTAGGTCATAAGCAATCTTTGTGTGAAGTAAGAACTTCCAATGTTTCTCCATTAAAAAGATATGGACCACACAGGAATTTTGCACTTTTTCTGTCAGTGACCTTGACCTTACCCGAATGACCTTAGGTTAAGGTCATGACACAACCTTAGGTCATAAGCAATCTTTGTGTGAAGTAAAAACTTCCAATGTTTCTCCATAAGAACGATATGGACCGGACACGAATTTTGCACTTTTTCTGTTGGTGACCTTGACCTTGCCCAAATGACCTTGGTTCAAGGTCATGACACACCCTTAGGTTATAAGCAATCTTTGTGTGAAGTAAGAACTTCCAATGTTTCTCCATAAGAAAGATATGGACCGGACACGAATTTTGCACTTTTTCTGCCAATGACCTTGACCTTGCCCGAATGACCTTGGTTCAAGGTCATGACACACCCTTAGGTCATAAGCAATATTTGTGTGAAGTAAGAACTTCTAATGTTTCTCCATAAGAAAGATATGGACCGGACACGAATCGAACAGACAGACGGACAGACGGACGGACGGACGGTAAGACGGACGGACGGACAGACGGACGGACGGACAAGGTGATTCCTATATACCCCCCCAAACTTCGTTTGCTGGGGGTATAAATATGAACATTTACAATCAGGTTACCCTAGCAACTAACCTATGAAGGTGTCATTGAGTCCACTAAATACAACATCTTCACTTAGAACACAGTCACCAGATGGCACTGTTGTAGGTTCTGTGGTCACATAACTACCTCTCCAGGAACCACAAATCAGAGAGTTTCTATCAAAGTCACACCGATCACAAAATGAACTGTTAGACTCTGAGATCCTGCAAGTTTTCCCAACACCACAACCTGAAATAAATGCATCCACACTTGCTATGTACATTCTCACTAAGCAATTGAAATAGCTTACATGAGCAGGCCTCTTTCTAAGATATTACACCCTGTTCCCAAATGAAAATACAGTAAAACACGGTTATAGCGAACATGCTTATAATAAATTGACGCTTACAGCAAAGTGATTTTCATTCCCTGAGACTTTAATACATGTTGTAAACTTGACGGATATAACAAATTAATTAGGCTTATATCGAAAAAAAATAGCCAGTCCTTGGCACTTTGTTCTAAGTGTGTTTTACTATACATACCATGTATATATTTTCACAATCTGACTGACAATTAAATTTGATCTTTATGAAACAAATTTAATTTTTTCATTGTACAGACTTTGGTGTTCTGTTTGCATTTAAATGTGGTTTTTCTCAATTTAATTGGTATCTTTTTTGCATTGAACTTCCCAATCACAAGTCAAGTTCACAAAATTGTCAGAAAAAGGCCTTATTAAAATTACACATTTTTTTTTTTTTTTTCTTTTTTTACAAATAAAGATACTGAGAAATATGTAGCATCTATACGCATACTATTGAAACAAATGGTTAAAAATGTCAAACCTACCATCTTCCATGCTTGAATGATCAGCACATACATGAGTGTAGGGGTTGAATCCTTGATAGTTGCAACAGCCCAGTCCTTTAGAGATCTTGTTCAATCCACAGCATTCTTCATTAGCTGAAGTCTTCTCTTGAACACTGTTGTACACAAAAACCTGTAAAGAATTACAAACTTAGACTAAAACATAATAATATGTCAAGTTTCTAGGTTTTATAAACCATTATTTAGTTTTGTACTTGAGGTACAGAGCAATGAAATTAAAAATATTTTTCAGTTATATACCTATTACTGAAAAAAATTCTGTCTTAACGTCAGGGATCAGACAAATCTGCCTACCTTATAGTAAAATATTAAGCAACTCGGATGCTTGCAAAGTCTCAAACAGCACCAAAGTCCTGATATTGAGCTATGTATCTGAATACTAGAATCCTTCCTTAAATCACTTGGGGATTACAATGTATGTGCAATGTATGTGCAATTTTGCTGCCGTTTCTGTGGTTTCATTAATATTCAAGGGTATCAATTTTCGTGGATAAAGTGAAAATAATAGTTTCAACGATACGTAAATTCGTGGCCAATGACCCTATCAATGCAAAGTGTGAATAAAATGGCACTTCAATGAACATTTAATTTCGTGGATCAACTTAACCTCGAAATCCACCAAAATTGGTATTCAACGAATACAATGTATTGATGAAACCACAGTATATGGAAAGTCAAAATACATAGTGCAAATACTTCCAATTGTACATCATTCCTTACCTGTTGATGTCCAGTGTCACTAGAACAGCACAAACTTCTGTCTTCCATCACATAGCTCTGTCCACAGCACATCATCCCTGGCTGAACCTCGTAGGCACTTCCTGTCACATGATCACCACAACAGATCACATGACCCTCATAGACTTGTCCCCCACAACAAGTTTGATTTAAAGAAGCCTGTAGTTCACCTTAAAATAAAATTGTAGCAGCATATGTTATAATCATCAGTCTCATAACAATAATAAACAACTTGATGTCTGTAGTGACAATAACAAATATGCCAACTAATGCAAGAGCACATTATGCAACATGGATGTTTCGAAATGCAAGATTTCTGTCCAATTATTTATTTTTGGAAGAGTAAACATTCTGGTTTGAGAACAGATTAGTGTTGTGGAAAAAAAAATAACTTAAAAACATATTGTGATGTAATTTGTTTCTTTTGGTTTAATATTATTCATGGAAATTCCAAAACATTCTGTTTATGATAATTACCAGTTTACAATTTTAATGATCATATTAACATAATTTATCATAGCTTGCTTTATCTAACAATAAGGGTTTGATACTAATCTAATAAAAATGTCACCAATATTTCCATTCTACTAATTTAAAAAGGAATAATTATATACTATATTACACACCATCACAGCACATTTGGGCGCTATTGTTCAGGTATGGAACGTCCCCACAGCAGGAGTCTCCCAGTCCCACGCTGACCCGATCCTCTCTCTCATCCTCACAGCAAGTGTGGCCTGGCAGCACCTTGATATACCTGTAGAAATCAACCAGTACACATATTACCGGTAATGTTTATTAGGGAAATCTAAATAAATTACAATCGTAAATGCAAATATAAATGCTATAAAGAAAATTTCAATGAATTACAAAACAGTTCTGTAGCTTATTGGCAACTACATTATGTATTAGTAGTCATTGTAATTTGACATTATTTTGGGGTACCTTTTTCCACAACAGGTGTTGTTACTTGCAGGTGTGTAGAACTTTCCCCCACAGCACACAGCATCAGGGGAAGGTTTGTACACATATAACCTTCCACAACACTCAAATTCAGGCCGACTGTTGTGTATTACTCCATCACAGCATACCTTAGAAAATAAATAATGGGTTTTTTTTGACATTTTATTACTGTTACAAAATTCAATGGCTCATGTACTAGAATAGGAGGAATGACCACAAGAAGACACAAACCAAGGACCCTTCAATCAGTTTCAAAACCAGTTTCACTACCAACTGAGCTAAAGGTTTAACCCATAAGCTAGTGCTAGTAAAAGCGTGGTAGTTTTGAGCTATCACACTATGATATGGTTTGGTTAACATTCTTACCTTTGGGCCACTGTAACAGACAGACCCACAGATTTTCTGGTGTACACTACACTCCAGGTACGAACACTTTGTGAGTTCTGGGTACACTGTACTGGGGGGACTGAAATTATTACATTATTACACAAATTATTACATCATAACACAAATTAGTCCATTGTGTAATTAATTTCTGTAAAATACAATTAATTCATATCATAATAATTATGCAAAGCCAATTTGCAATTGACTTCATTTACACAGAAAATCAGTTGGACTATCCAGGTGGAGCTGATATCAATTTGGAGCCAGAACATGCAGAAACAAGAGGCCAATAGGCCTTAACAGTCACCTGAGTAGCATATAACCCATACACAAACTTGTCAAGGAGTCTCATATATGCATTTAATTAGGTTTCATTCTGGAGTAGAAAAATTATAAATTTGTAATGACGACCACCTCCCCGCCTGAAATCTTTCAAAAAGAACTATGAAACCTATAATTTTGGCAAAAAACTTAAAGATCTGGTCTACAAAATCATGAATTCAGGTGTGAAGGAGAAAAGAAGATAATTTTTAAACATAATGGTTTACTCAGGTGACCTAAAAACTCTTATAATCAAAGGACAAAACAGTCAACATGAAGTGAATATGAAAAGATTTGAACCAGCAACCATTTAATCACTGACTGATGACCATTGCCTCAGCTACAGTGAGACACTACTTGTACTTGTTAATTTAGTTACCTCATTGATAAAAAGAAGATGGTACAAATAATTATAGGAGATTGTTTGATAAAAGTATTTGAAGTAAGAATTTAGTCTTTCAATGTTAATGAAAAAATGCAGACATAACTAATATAACTCTCAGATGCATTATACAGTAAAACACGCTTATAATGAAGTGCTCGGATGGGTGAATTTACTTCATTATATGCGTCATTCGTTATATCCATCAAGTTTTCAACATATTATATAGTCATGGGGAATGAAAATCACTTCGTTGTAAGCGTCAATTCATTATAGGCATGTTTGCTATAACCATGTTTTACTGTAAAGTTTCAAACAGATATTTTTTTACCACCGAAGCCTTACATGGAAGAACAGGGAACTATGGTCTTCCTGAAAAGGTCATATCTTAGGATGATTCCATTAGGTTTTGTGGGCTCTATCCATGAGATGTTGACCACTGTTGGGGACAGAGGAACCACCTGAGGTGGCGCCACACCCTGTGGAGGGGATTCCCTGGTGGTAACCCGGATCTCTGGACTTGTGGTGCAGTCATAGGCTGTACAGACCTCCATCTGGAAACAAATGAGTTTCATAGCACTATCCGAATTTTAGAGGAACTTTTTGTTTGAAACATTATAGAAAATTGTTACAGTTGAACTTCAAAATCTTGAACACAGATATCTCAAATACAGTGGATACGTCGAAGTGATTGGTACGTCCCAACAACTTATTTCTCAAGTATTTCATTGAATATCAGGATATCGCAAAGTTTTTAAACAGTCCCATCTAGTTCAAGATAACAAACTTTGACTATATACAGAATCTCTCTTAGATTTCTTTATTGACATTTGCTCCAGTATGCACTAAATATCATCTTTATAACTCCATGATCTTAATCAAATCTGTGATCTAAAAAAAATTCAAGGCGCTTATAGCATTCAAGACTCTACATTATACATTCACACATGTCTACATTAAGGGGGAGAACATTTTTTAGTTTCATACCTGTACTCTGTAGATTGTATAAGGAAGAAGCCCAGTCAGTATGTAGGAGCCAGCTGCATCTAGATTGGTACTGAATCTTCTGTCATTGAGGAAGATATAGTACCCTGTGATATCGCCATTTGGGGTCTCTGGGGCAGACCACGAGACCTTTAAGATTGTGTCACTGATCACATACACCCTAGGTGAGGGCATTCCAATAGGAGCTAAAAATGGATTGTAAAAGTCTCCATTTCAATGCAAATGAGCTTCTGTCAAAAATGTGTTTAAATTTCTAAATCATAATAAACAGTCAACCAACTTTTATTTGTGACAACTTTACTTCCCTTTTAACCAGTGATTAACTTGTTAAAAAGTTCTGCAACTTTTTACGGTATGTGACCAAAGTGTCTTTTTTGATATTTTATGCAATTTTAAAAAACACCAAGGGTGTACTCATTTCTAACCTCCAAAAAGTTCAGGATACTGTATACAGGAAAATATTCGCCCCCGTTTTTATTTTTGCCCCTTTCGCCCTTGTTATCAGTGTGCCAATTTAAGACTGGGCGAATTCCAATGTCTCAAATCATCTCTCTTTTAACACAATTCGGTGGATGAGGCAAAACTGTGTGAAGGTGTAGAAAGGCGAGAATAACACAGGGCGAAAATAACCCTGTATACAGTATCTCCAGCGTCTACTTGTTATTTAAAAAGTACATGATAGAAATCTACTAGAGATTTCCGAACTGCAAATGAGTAAATTAAGATTACTCGTGCAGTTTCCGTTCGACCAAACGAATATACCCCAAATGTCTGGTTCGTGGTGAGAAATGATTGCAACAAAGAAGCTCTCAGAATTCTTAGTTTTCTTAAAATATATAAAAGTTGACTTGCAGTACCATAAAATAGTAATACAATCAATTTTTCTTTCATATTACTGTAGATTCCTATTTAAACGCGAGGTTTTAATATCCGTGTGAAATCCCAGAAGAGAATCTAGCAAATTTTGAAATCTTACTTTTATTATTTTGACACATAAAAACTACATGAAACAATGATAAAAATTTGTCATTTGTGATTTTATGTTCTCATGATTTTGATGTAAAAAGGCTGAATTGTGGAATTAAGTACTTGTGTAAAATAAGGAATCTACAGTATAAATCAAATAAATGTAACACTGACCTCCGTCCAGAGTCTGAGCAGACATTGGATTACTGGTGATGAACTGTCCCCCATGGATTGTGATGGTCAGGTACACCGTGTATAGGGTGCTGGGGCGGAGATTCTTGACCAGGACACTGGTCGTCCAGGGGTCATATGTCATTGTCACATTGTGACTGTCACTGAAAGCTTCAAGGGTGAACTCGGTCACATAGCCCTGGAGTTCTACCACATCTATACAGAAAGCAGAAAAAAATCTTACTTATACAATCTAGTCATACAGTCCTTTGCAAAAAATCAAGGACACATATTTAATATTACCTGGTAATCAAAAAATGCAAGATTTTTAACCAAAAAAGAATGTTCAACAGTTCTAAGTTAATATATGTATCTCTTAAGCACCTTTAGAAAATTCTCAGAGATTCTGATACATACCTGGTGTTTCCCATGAAACCTGCAGAGTGACATGGTCAATTGGTACAACATTGATGACCGCCGCCTGGCGAGGGAATCCCCCATAGGTTGTGGCTTCCACCGAGTCTGAACTAGTCAGCTGACCTACACTGTTGTACACAGTTATTTTGTAAAGATAAGTGGTGAACAATGACAGACCCCTGTCCTCAAAATAATGGGAGGTCCCTGAATAAATGCTCAGCCATGAAGGGTTGATAACTGTGTCTGCAATAGAATAAGTTATATCGTTTCATGATACTATAACTAAGATTGAATAAATTATATTCACTAGTTTTAAAGATAAATAGAGCATAATTAAGAAGACAAATATTCATATCTTATGTACAATAAACATAAATATGGTGTAATAAAACATTGAATACCTTCTAGAGGTTGTCTAAGCATCTTTCTCATAAGCTCAAAGTGAATGTTTGGGCCATTAGCTCTCCTCGGGTTATCCCAAGTGACGGTGATCAGGTTTTGAGATATGGGGGTGGGGATGGGAGGGTCCATACCCTCAGGGACAGTTGCCCAAGTCTGGACAGGAACATGAGCACTTTCTGTACACCCTCCATCTACAGGAAAAAATTAACTAACTCATGCTTTGACACTATACCTTAACGCCAGAACTCAATTCTATAATGCCCAACTGAAACAATTCTGCATCTATGTCATGCAAAGGTAATAATTAGTCATGGCAAATTAGTTTATCACAAGTTAAGTAATCACAAATAAGAAAGTAACAGCTTCCAAAATTTCACTTCATTGCTGTCATTTTCAACTTTAAGATATAGACACAGGAATCCGAGTCCTCTTTGAATTGTTGTAGACCTTACCTGAGCACACAGTGAGAGACACCGAGTAGTTGGTATAGGGCAGCAATGTGTTCACGGTCACATTGAGCAGACTGACGTCACGGATCTCTATCTGCTCCTGATTCAGGCGAATTACGTAATACTCCAGGACTCCATTGGCCCTCACGGGTTTAGTCCAGGTTACAGTCAGAGAGGTCGGGCTGTTGATAGTTACAACAGGGGTCATCACTCCTGTAGGCTCTAAAGCACAGAAAATACAATTAATTGCAGAGCTGCAAAAAGTTACATCAAAAACATGGACTGTTACAGTCAGACCAGTTCAACTGCTGGCACTATAGAGCCCAACTGGCAAACCACCTGACTATTGATTCAGGGGACCTGGGTTCAAATCAATGACTGGTGTGTTATTGTTTCTCCCATTCTGTTACAAGACAATAAATATGTTACAATGATGATTCAACATGAAGAAAATTGGGAGAAAAAGAGAAAAGCATGATGCATGAGTCTTACTTGAGGATTTGGTGATGACGGTGCTCCAATGTGAACCTAAACTTCCTGCTCCATTTACAACTATAACTCTGTAGTCGTACACAGTGAAGGGGGACAACTCCGACATATCATCCACATACTGCTGCTTGGCCTCAGGAAGAACCTTTGTAACCATGGTGATGTTTGATGTGCCATTGATACGGCGCTCTATCTGGTAGTAAGCAATCAAACCGTTGGGTTTCTCAGGCATGGACCAGTCCACTAGTATGGAGGTTGGGGTCAGGGATTGAAGTGCTGGGGCGGACATATTTTCAGGAACTTTGAAAATAAACCAAATCACAAAATTATTAATTTAAAAAATTGGAGCATTTAGTTTTGATCTGGTGGCTTGCTTATTTTTTTCTGAAATAACATTTGAAATATAATACAGCTAGTGTACAACCAATAATTCAAAAACCCTTATAAACATCAATAATTTCACAAGATATTGCAGACATTTCAATATCTTAATTTTCTTTTTTTCAAATTCTCATAGGACACCCAAAATCATTTAATATACAAAATGTGTTCTACTCACAGTACAGTAGTTTTACAACTATCTGATTGACTTTACCATCTTCTAGTGTCCTGATGGTGGATGAACTGGCACTCTTTCGACATCCTCCTAACGTACAGGCCTCCACGTGAAACATGTAGGAGGAAAACGGGCTGAGGGAGTCCATCCTTCTGTTGGTTGTCTGGCCATTCAACTGAGACAGTATAAAACAACAAATAAAAAAAAATTATTTGCAAATTTTGTTTGTTAAAATAATTTTTCTGGTACATGTACATGTATACAATATATTTATTATTGTTATATTCAGTATTATATTCTCACTATTAACTGATCTATATAGACGAATAGTCAATACAGTAATTGTAATATTAGCTCGTCCGAAAAATGTTGACCGGTCAATATTTTTTTATTATTGACCAGCAAGTTTTAAAGTTTTGAAATAAATATCATAAATATGCATTACTTGACTTATTATAATTAGGGTACATTTATTATACTTACCACAGCAGTGAGGAGGTTATTTTGATACACCCTGTACTCCATCACTACGCCATTAGGTACTAGTGGAGGCACCCACACTATATCCACATAGCGGGCTCCAATAGATGGAATCAATGGTGGGTCTATACCCCTTGGCTCTGTTAGGACAGAAGTTGGTACATCAATATATGATGTTTGATATGTAGCATTTGGCTCAAGATTTAAAACATTAAGAAATCATTTTTGTTAATGGTTTAAATTTCTATTTGTTAGTTTTCATCAAATGTTGCATTTTTTGAATATTCAAGGTTTTCAAACTGTTAACTGATTTTGTTACCTCCATATCAAATTTTAACAATTGTATTGAAAAGCTTGAAAGTAATGAATATTTAAAAGCTAATTTACATATATAATTGGAAGTAAATTTATGATTTCACCCGTTCTGTTTCAGCAGCTCTTGCATTCCTTGCATGTTAATTACTTCTCAGACTTAACCTCACAAAGTTTACAGTAAGTGGATTTCTTCCATGTCCTTTCACACTTAGGTTTTATTTATAATCAGCTGTTTTTTGTTGACTATATACTTACTGTCCTGCCTTGTAGTCTGTTTGCTCCAGCTTGACTTGGTTTCTCCATGCGTGTTTTTGGCAACAATTCTAAATTCATACTGAGAATAGGGCACTAAATTCTGTTTTGTGTGAATGAAAGTAGTTGTTGGTCCAAAAATGCTGAAAATACAATTCTGTAAATGTTATTTAAAAAAAAAAAGGCAAAAACTTTTTGAAAAGTTAATTCTTTTAAAGTGAACTTATTTAATGAAGTCATGAGAACCTGTGGATTTTTTTTTTTGCTATTTCATTTCGAAGTGAAGATACAATCATACGATATGATGAAACAAAACCTTACTCATAAATGGTGGTTCCATTCAGTAGGAGGTCTCTGAATTGGACAGTGTACTGAGGCTCTTCGACAGAGTTGGATCGTCCTACCGGCTTCCACATCACCTTCATGGAGGTGGGGGTCTCTGATAAAAGATCAGGGGCAATAACTCCATCAGGAGCTGAAAAAGCAAAAATAGGAAGGGTCAATCATTTTTATCAGATATCCATGCTGCCATGTTCCTTTCCCCCCTCCCCCCCATAATTAACTTGCTTCATAGTTTTGTAAACCAAATATTTCATTAAAAATCAATACTCAGTCTGGTGCTTGTGTAACAAATAATAAAGTATGGGCTGGTCTTAAAGCTGAACACCGCTCGTTTATAGGCATCGTCACACAGGTACCTGGTATATAAACCCTTTGATTTCATTACACCAGATTGCACACCTGAAACTTGTGGATGACTTGTAGTATTCCTTTTGTTGTCTTTGGATTATATATATGCATTTCATTTTAATTCTATGTGCATATTATGTTTGTAAATAATGCATTGACCAATTTCATTGATAATAGTATTCTTCTGGCTTGAAAAAAAAGTGTGTAAAATTTGATAATTTTATCGCGACCGAGTAACATGACGAGGCAAGATGTACGTCCACACAGGTGAGACCTCTACAGTGAAATTCTTGGAACTATTTAGAGGTCTGCGCTTCACATGTATATGGGGGTTGTAGGGACAGCAGTGATGAAACAGAAATATGGCAATCAGTGCCTATTTACGAGCAGTGTTCAGCTTTAATTTGGCTGTAAACTTTTATAAATAAATCATGTAGACTGACATATTATGTACTTAAAGAAAAAGGGAATTAAATAAAACAAGACTGAGTAGATTAAAGAACATACTTCCTGGAGGCATGTCCATAGTGAGGGTATTACTGAGAATAAAGCCAGCAGTGTTTGAGGCATTGACCTGAATCACAAACTGTGACCGAGGAACCAGGGGGAATACCTCGATCCACTCTGAGGCATTGCGTCCATTGAACAAGGTCCTCCTCTCTTGTACCAAGGTGTAGTTGTCAGAATCTTCAAATGAATAAAACGTTCAGTAAAACCATGCCATAAGGAGATATCTTACATGTTCTTGTATGGGTGTGGAACTGGTCAAATTAAAAAGGCGAATCATACCCATTGTTCACTTAATTACATCCATACACATTGTTAACATATTTATAAATATTTTGCTTAGATTTGATGTAAACTTTTATTTCGCTTTGGTAGTACATGTAAATATATCGTAAATGAATCCTTCATTATTTTTTTTATACTTTCTTATGTTCCAAACTCCGTACCTCTATTGGCATAGAATTCTCCTTCAGCATCGATATCATAAAATATGACCCCATTGGCTTCCTCAGGCGCATTCCAGTAAACTTTGACTGTCCTAGCATCGACAACCTCTGCATTCATCACAATATATCCGGTGGGTGGGGCTTCCATTGTCCGGCCCTTCACCATCCCACTGGAGCCACACCCCCTCACAGTACAGGCCGACACCCTGAGAGTTTGTAGGCTGTAAGGGGCTAGTTTCTCTATGGTATAGGATCTAGTCAATCCACTGTATATCTTCACTTCATTGTGGTACAGATGATATGATATTATATGTCCTTAACAAAAATGTATACAAGATTATGATTGACAGATTTCATCTGAACTTACAAATCTAAATGGAATAGAATTTTGTAGATGGAATGGTAAATATTCTAGTCTGTTATCAGTTTTTACACTTCTTTACAGTACATTTATTTTAATATCTAAGAAAGCCATTACTAAATACTCTAGACTCTTCTTTTTTTTTTTTACCAAAATATGATGAGAATGTTTCATGCATCTTACCATTAGGCAATCCAGGTACATCCCAGGTGATGATGAGGGAGTGGGGGGAGGGGGAGGAGATCTGGGGGTCAGGGACCATCTCTGGGGCACTCTCCTCAGTGGTAATATTGGTTGGTTCACTCAATGTACACCCTCCTAGTGTACATGCCTACAAACACACGACAGCCTATCAGAATAATCCATACATGTACAAGGCACATCAATTAACGTTACTGCAGAGCATATCAATACAGTAAAAAACAGTTATAGCGAACATGCTTATAATGAAATGACGCTTACAGCGAAGTAATTTTTATTCCCTGTGACTTAATTTATTACATGTTGTAAACTTGATGGATACAACGAATTACGCTTATAACGAATTAAAATTACCAGTCTCTTGAGACTTTGTTATAAGTGTGTTTTACTGTATAATCATTATGGTACGATGTATTTATAAAATAGAACATTGTTGATTTTACCAAGAACACTTGCATGTACTGTAAATTTTTAATTAAATGTGAGGTAGTAATTACCTTGTAAAATCACAGGAATTATGCCTTGCAGATTTTCAAATCTCACTTTTATTTTTCTGGGAGCTTTGAACTACATGTTTTTAAAACAATAGTTTGGCATTTGTGTTTTGATGCAAAACATCAAATTGCAAAATTTATTTCTCATCTAAAGAAGTAATCGATAGTATAAAACACCCCACTTACCCCCACCCTGATGAAATACTGGGTCCCTGCTTCGAGGTCCGGTATGACATAATCAGTGAAGAAGTCCGAGTTGTTATAAACCAGCTCCCCAACGCTGGAGACGTTTACAGAGACATACAGCAAGTACCGCTGTAAAACACCGTTCAACTGGGCGGGTTCTGTCCAGCGGGCCTCAGCGCGAGTGTTTCCTATGCAGATATCACTCATAAGATTACGCTTTTAAATTACAGTCGTCACAAATAATTCAACTACAGTAAAATAGTTCTAGCAAACATGGCTATCATGAATTCATGTTTACAGTAAAGTTTCAATTCCACTAAATCTGAATTATCCTAACCTTATCTGATACACAAATTATAATCAATCAAATTGTTTTTCCCTGGCTCTTTGTACAGTAAAACAGGGTTATATTAAACATGCTTATAATGAATTGACGCTTAGAGCGAAGTGATTTTCATTCCCCATGAATATATAACCTGTTTTAAATTTGAAAAATATAACGAATTACGCTTATAACAAAGCAAAATCGCCCGTCCCTGGTGCTTCCTTATAACCGTGTTTTACTGTAAAAGCATTTTACTTCCTTATAAAATCTTAAATTCAAGTTTCCAGAAATTCTTGTATCGCTCATAGTTCAAACAGAGAGAAAGAAGTTGAATGTCATACCAAGGACAACAAGTGTGGGGGCTTCCATAAATGTGGGGGGAAGCTGGGCGGTGCTGAGGGTGGTTGGTGGTCCATCGGTGCAGCCCACACGGGTACAGGCCCGCACTATTATCTGGTACCCTGTGTATACCTGATGAATAGGAAGAATACATATGAATGTATACTGGTCATTGCTCTACATTTTTAGCTCATGGAGACTGAGGTTGACAATGCTTTTCGAGGGGTGTCATGTTCAACTGCTAACCTTTCAAACAGGCACCATTTATTTTATTTTACTGAATGTCTTAATTTTAAAGAAAAATTTACTGTTTTGACATAGGAATTACGTGAACTCGGTAATTTATGAACAGAAAAGATTAAACACTGCATCTAAACCAATCAGATTTCAATATTTTTAACATGAAAGTATAATAAAATGTTGTATCATAAAATATTATATTGTAAAATTTTTATATGATATGATATTGTATCAAACATTTTGAACATCATGATATGATACAATATCATATTGTATCATTATATACTACAGTATTATATTGTATCATATGATATATCATACGATGCAATAATGTATAGTATCATAGGATGCAATATTAATCCTATTTTATCTTAATGTATTGATAAAATTTTTATCTTACTGTAATAATACTGTTTGAATTTAACATATGATTATCAAACAATTTTTTAACATGATAAACGATATTGTGTCAAACCACACTACAATATCCATAAATATCCAAGATCATTCACTATGATTTTCATATGATATTATAAAGGTAGTCTCATAGAGGTGATGCCTCGTCTTATTGAGCTTTGTACGGTAATCTGTTTTACTACTGAGACAGAGAGAAACTCTTAACAAACTGATTGTTGGTAAAGCTTTACTTGAAGTCCTGTGATGTTGAAGGAATAGCCACCTCCAGTGTACACTTTCACTCCATCTTTATACAGGAAGTAACCCGTCACAATGCCATTGGGCATGCCTGGAGCCTCCCACTTCACTAACAAGTGAGAGGTGCCTGCTTCTGCTGTTGGAGGAAACACATTGCCTGGTGCTAGAAAAAAAAAGTTGGAGAGCTTCAGGAGAGTTTTTAAATTTAACATAAAACTTTTTTTTTTTTAAATATCTTAGAAAATCTAGAGAATCTAGTATTTTGATAGAAAAATACAATATTTATTTGAATGAATATGACAGGGTGTAATTATTATTGTGGTGACAAGTTATGGAACCTTCTTCAAACGTAGTGACAGCCACTCCCTCGGAACTCTCACTGCACCCTCCCCCCGTACAGATGGCCACCTTCACAGTGTAGTTGGTATAGGGGATTGCTGTGGTAATTTTACCTGAAAGTAGATTTCACGTAAGTTTTTGAGCATAACAGATTTATCATATTATCACAGAATTGCAAATAAATCACAATGATGGCAATTCTGAAAAAAGAAACAATAGTCTCACCATTGTAGATGGAGGTATCTGTTAAGATGGTTTCTATGGGAGGCAACTCCAGCCTGTCCATGTTGTAGGCCCTCAGTATGTAATGAGAGAGAAGGCCGGCGGAGGACTTGGGTGGATACCAAGAGGCAGAGATCTCAAACCCACTCAGGACGGTTACACTGTATGGGGGCCTCACTCCTATCGGGGCTATCAAAATATGAACATATTTACATTTAAATTTTATTCACTTTTAGAGTGAATGGTTCAGTCACACCAACAGTATGAGAACACCAGATAAAAAGCCTTTGCATCAGTTATATAGTACTGATATTATAGTACAGTTACTGTAATAGATTTTTTATTGACATGTTTGAGTACCTCCTTCTTTAGTTTTGCCATATACCCAAGGGCTGAGTCCTGTTCCTGCATCATTACTGGCCAGCACTCTATACAAGTAGTCTGAAATCAAATCAAAAACTCTGACTGTCTGCAGAAACTAAGGATATGATTCTTTCCAGCATCAAAAACCATATGAAAACATGATTGTACAATGATCATTCTCACCGGAGTAAGGCTGTAAATCTGTGTCCTCAAACTCTCTCTCAGTGCCATTATAAACATTTCCTACAATATCGTGTTTACAGTTGTCCTCTGGCAGATTGAAGGGGGTACATCCATCCATGTTCACATTCTCCAACTTCCCAAGATGCTCAATCACTTTCAGTCGGAAATTGCGGTAGTAAGGGTATCCATGCATAGTGATATCTATTTTTGAGATACATCCTCCAAAACCTGAGACATGGAAATAAAAATAAGTTTACTAATAGGTGAAGAATTGAGTACTGTCGATTCCTTACGTTACGTGAATACTTAATTCCGTGATCCCGCTGTTGCGAATGTGGGACTCTTATCCTAATCTCTAATAGCTCTCAACTCTCATAAAATAAAAGCGAGATTTTAAAATCCATAAGGGGTGCTTCTCAAGATTTTACGCGGATATTAATTCCTCATGTTTAATTAGAAATCTACAGTAATGGCTATAACCTTGTTACATTATTGTGTATAGTCCCAAATGCAACATTAGGAGACATCCGGGTGTTGCCATTATGAGAGCGATATAAAAAAAAATGATCTACTTTGGCAGTCAATATATAATAATATACATATATAATAACTGTATCAGTTAAACAAATAGAGATCAGGCTGTGTTTTAAAAACTAATCTTGACTTAATACAAACCATCTACAGGGAGATTGAGATTGTGCCTTGTTATAAACTTTCTGGCATCTGACATTTCAGGAATTCCTCCAATGTACTGTTCTCCAGATGTAGACACATTCAATGAATGTGAGGAATTCCCAGAAGTCTCTGTACCATGACCCACAACCTCAATGGAAGCCATTTGACCTTCCTTTTTTAGAACGACCCTGTACCAGTTCCCGTCACAAAGCAGAAGGTCAGGTCGCTGGAAGGTCACACTGCCTGTGGCAATTCCATTGGAGAATTCAAAATACAAGCTGTTGTGAATAAGTCCTACGTAGTAGTAGATTCCCTCTCCTCCGAAACCAAAGAAAAGCATTCCAGAGGCAAGGTCTGTTCTAAAGTTGAATTCTAGTTTTGTTTTATTATTCAGCTTCCATACTGAACTTGATATAGAAAGGTAACCTAAAATAAAAAGATGTCAGCCATTTGAAATGTATTTTTTATAGAGACTATTTGTTTAATGACCATGCTTTGACCCAAGCTGATACTGAAAAGTCATGTAAGTGCATAAAATATTTCTTTTTATAAACCAACCCCCTCATGATATCAAAAACAATAAATTTCCCAAAACCTAGATCGGTCTACCAGTTTTGTTTACGGTAAAAATGGGTCAGAGTGGCTTACATAAAAAAAATCTTCAAGTTAGTTATTAAATCATATAAAGGGAATCTGAATTACCGGTACTGTAAATAATGTCAGCATAAAATGGTGTTATACAAAATTCCTGACAACCTGCAATGAATTTTCAAAATTTAAATCAGATGGAATTTACAATTGCAATTGCAATGTCTTACCTTGTCCCATAAAATGAATGCCAGATTCTAGATTGGTAGGACACCCCTCCCAGTTCAGAAAGGTCAGCTCATTGGCCTGAGCCTTGGCCCAGTCCAGTGTCTTCCACACCTCCTTAGGATACATCTGCTGCAGTATCTGGATGTCTTTGATACAACCTTGAAATGACTGTCTGGTCACTTTCATGCGGGAGTCAGTACTTGCATTTTCACGGCGAATGACGTAGTCGTGAGGGAGACCCCCAACATAGACCCCTGTACTTGGACCAATAACTGTCCCTTGAGGGCCGGCCCCGGTCGTACAATGGCTAGTTTTTGTCCCTGATAAAATATTGTAAAATTTTGTTTCATCTTTTTCTACATCTTTTAAGGCATAAGATTCTTGAAAATTTTTAAGTTAGGGACAAAAACTTCTTTATTTCATAGCAATTTTATTGTTTGCAAATTTAATTTTATGAAAATTTCTTAATTTGTATATTTCAAAGGTAGATACCAGTATACATCTATTGATATTTATGAATTCTAATTAATAAACTGCTACCAAAATGATCATTGATATATCATTAGTAATGTAAAATTGTAATACAATGATTTAGTGAATTAAATTCAATCACATCAAACTTCGCATGCAGGTACATCTATATGGTTCATGCAAACATGCACATGCATCAAATCCTATATGTTTTATGATATTCATTGATATTCACCTTTTGATTTCTTATCACACTGCTATATTTGCGTTTATGATTTTTTATTAACAGCTGACATGGCACATGTAGTTCTAAAGTTTGCAAGTAAGGATTATGTTGCATACATATAAACTATATTGAAAAATAGCAAGTACAGGGGAATAGAAAGGATTATTCATATGATTTTCTGATAAGGTACAAGTCATCAATCATTAAGCAATGAAAGTACTTCAAATAAACTTACCGGTACAGCTCCAACAAAGCATTCATTTTAAAGTTTTTATGGAATTTAGTTTTGAGAGGTATTGCTGGGGAAAGAACAATGTGTATAAAAGCAGGAAGTTGAGCATTGCATTGCCTCTTCTCTCTCATTATCTTTCTATCTCTCTATTACGAAACCCATTTCTCCTCCGTTCACATCTCTCTCTCCTTCATTCATTTCTTTCTCTCTCTTAAGCAGGGTAAAAACAACATCTTGGGTTTATATCGAAATTCAATATGCACAATATACAATGTAGGAAATTAAAGGTCATATGAAACGATATCCTGACCATATTGACTTATATACTGGAATGAGTTCATAAGTGCCTATTTAATATGACTGACAATGTTTTTTTGATATTTTATGCAAAATATCAGCGCCACAGTCAATCAAAATTTCTCAATCGGGAAAAGGATCATCGACCTACGCGGCTTACCTCCCGTACTTATGACGTCAGTAAGACCCAATTGCCTTATAAAGCTTTGTAGTGAATACAAATATCCATTATCATTTTGCAGTAGATTAAAAGGAAAAACGTACTATATTATATTAAAACTTATATAATCGTACAATAATCAACAACGGCAGTTTATGTTCTCTCAAGAAATTAAATCGTATGTGGGTTGTTTTTCATTTGACAGCGTGTGCTTATACAGTTTGGAGACTCGAGAATGAGTGATTTTCGGTGTTTACTCGCGGATACATGTACCTTCTATCTCCCTCTCTTCAAAATCTGTTGATTCTCTACACATTGATTCACATTTATTTTTAATCAAGCAACCGATTTATTCTACCAGTATATTTCTAATCCTTATGCCATATTTCCACGATCTGATTTTATAAAACGTTAAAACACGTGTACACAAAGTATTGTCTAAAGATATTGCTACATATCCGACGTATGTCTGAAATTTATAGGCCAGATTAATTAGAATTTATCAATAGATCTAATTCTCAAATAAGATTTAAGAATATCAAAACGGTATTTTACAGCCGCTTTTAAATAAAAACAATACACAATGCCTCTGGCTCAAACAATTTCATTGGCCTGCCTTATATTTTCTTTGTGATGAAATAAATTACATGAAAATGAATTAAAATGCTTTAATTCTCTTTCAGTAAAGCTCAATTATTATATATTCGAATAATAAAAGGGAATTTCTGTTTTAAAATTTTTAAGACAATTTATTAATAGTGGAACATTTTCTTTTGTTAATTTTTTACTGCAGTACGGGATATTCATCATGATATTGAAAATCTGATAGTTTTATTTATTAACGACCAATTAAAACAAAACCATCTCTACTACAAAATCAGATGATCTCACCTGAAAAGAAACACAAGTTCATATATGCAAACATAGCTAAAATTAAATCGATAAACTACTGTAAAATTACAATAGTTCTAATCCATTGTTTACATCGGAGAGTCTGTGGGACGTCATAAATCCACAAAATCAAGAACGATAAGCTGGTAACAATTTTTTACAGGTGCTGAGTTTTTACGGTATTTTCTCAGTAATGCAAAGGCAGAAAAATCTTACTACACGTATTTTAATATTTTCTTATACAAAGCTTTGTATTTTTGAAAGAAAATCATAGTGTTAAAAATCGTTTCATATGACCTTTAAGTAATAGGTAAATCAAATTCTTTGACTGTGGTATCTTGTATAAACTAGCATGTGGAATGCATGCATGGTAATATGACCAGAGCTAGCATACCATAAATGGAAATTAAGTCATCCAAGAAATAAGAAAGAACAAATCTCATTGAGGATCAAACCTTTCCAGATAGAATCAATAGAGATGTAGGCTGTTCGTTCGTCACGCGTGGCAACCAACTCATGCCAGCGGTAGTCATTGTACAGAAGACCTTCGTCATTGGTGGGCGTCACCCTGGAAACACAATCTGTCACAAACAGTGCACCAATCAAAAACCACGTGAACACTCTGGTCTAGTTTAGAAAGATATAGGTGGCAAATGTGGAAACTGGGAATGCCCTCCATATTTTACCATTTCATAGTTGATAGTTAAGTCAACTAATGAAAAAGATGGAAGAACTATTTTCAAAGACAGAAAAAACCCAAATATATCTGAGAAAAAAACAACTTGTCTTCACAGTTCATGATTTTATTTTCTTCTTTAATGAAAAGGACTCTATTATTGTTTCATGTTGACCACCAATCATAATCACTCTTGATATTCATGTGATCACTGTTTTGACCAAAAAAAATGTCCCAGTTTTCACATGGAGTCTTTGCATACCAGTTACATGCATTAGAGAGATACATACATTTCTGCATTAAATGTTTTTAATTGTTTACATGCGAAGAATAAATGGAATCAAAACAAGACCCCAGTTCTCATTTTTCGTCTGAACATATTAACCCAACCTTTTTATGAGTCTCCATTTATTCTTGCTAGACTAAAATCACACAATCAAACACTGCATTGAAAACTACATGCTGCCACAGCGTGCTTCACACTTCACCCTTGACCTGACCTTTGAACTGGTCTACCTCAATTCTTGCCAACTCATTATCTCGTAACACAATCAGACTATGCCACTGATCGTCAGTATAAAGGCGGTCATTATCAGCGAATGAATCAACCTCCACAATGCTGGGACAATCTGTCGCAACAGGAAGTTTGAGCTGAAACTCTCGTCATTCTACAGAACCTACTTCATGTTTATTTATATATAATCATATTTGTCATTATACATATATAGATTACTTCATGGCAATTTTTATATCGCATCCTATATTAGCTCGAGGTCGCTGTATATCAGCCCGAGAGCCTCTGATATAAAGCGACTTCTGGCTAATATAGGATGCGATATAAAAATTGCCATGTTATGATTTTTATACCGTATACTTATAGAAAATATTAAAAAAAAACAATAAAAAACATGTAATGAATGATTATTGTTAACAATTCGCTCCAAATCTATATGTTCCAGCTCTGATAAACTTCCCTGGAATCTTTGCTCCAGCTGTTTGTATACCAAGTTGACGTCGATGTACTATTTGAGGTCATACTCAGAGATCGGAGTTGAACGACGCATATCGATCTCTACATCATAATAGCCGATAATTAATGAAAAGGGGTTTGATAAAAATCTTATATCACATCCCTAGGCTTTATATCACATCCCTGGGCGAATTTCTTATTTACTGGGTATATCGCACAGGGCAGAAAAGGGTATATTTTCTATAAGTATACGATATAGTATAATATTCCATAATTAACCAAATGACAATCTTTGTCTCGTTATTCTTTAGTTTCCAAAATGCAATTTTACAGCGAATTACAGAATACCGGTAGAGCTTTCAATAGCTTGCTAGATTGATCAATAGGGTATTCAATTTGGTCAGCAAGGTATCACATCAGGTTTAAATCTAGGTCATGTGATTACTCAGGTATGACAGCAATAAAGTGAGTTAATCTAGTAAACATTTGCACATTTTGAGCCTTTTTTGTTTCTCTCTGTTATCCTAGATTTCTGCTATAAAAGTTTGAACTAATTAAGAAGTCACAGCACAAAAAATACTATTAGTGCTGTATGTTGCACCACGAATTGGGGAACCAAAATGTCTAAGAAATTTTTGCAGGAAAAAAAATATCTCCTTTTTAAGGTTATGCTTTTCTCTTTTGTTTGTTTCTTCAGAATTTTGAATTACATTTTTTGAAAAACAAAATTCAAATTACTCCAAGCAGAATTGATGCTCTATAGAATCCAGTGCTGTTCAGGTGAACATTCTTTTTAAGGTACTTCACTACACCGAGACTTATACTTTTTAAGACACTACGTCACAAGATGGCGATTTAAATGTTTTGTTAAACTGTTTGTATCAGTCGATTCAGATGTATATTTTCATAGCTCAGTGGTTAAAATATCAGACTTGTGAACCGCAGGTCATGAGTTCGAATCCACCTGGGGCTTTTGTTTATGTTTACTGAATGAAATTTTTGAAAACATCATTTTTTATCTAAAATTGTACATTTTTTCGCCTATTTGACATATTTACTTTTTATCCATCATGCTTTCTGTCATAATCAAGTAATTTTCTGCTGATTTGGGAAACTATTTCACAGTGTAGTGAGGCACCTTAAAAGTCTATGAATAGAATAGCTAACAATAGGAGAGAGTGTTCTAGAGGTTTTCTTTGTGCAAAATGAATGGGTTGAGTGCAAAATAACAATCTAAACTTGGGTAACCACAGGACCTTGATTTAAACCTGAAGTGATACCTTGCTGACCAAACTGAATACCCTATTGAGCAATCCAACAAGCTACTACCGGTATTCTGTAATTTGCTGTAATTCCATTTTTTTTTTACTGTGATGTTTATTTGTTGTAGGTATTTTCTGCAAATTGAATTTTTTCATGTTGATTCCAGAATAAGTAAATTAATTTTCTTTTGTTGATAATATTCAGCACATTTTTTTCCAAATGAATTTTGTTTTAAATACATTTTAGAACCGTTTTAACAGGAGCTTGGACTTTGGGCAGTAAGTGACAAACTTCGATTTGATGAAGGCGGGGTCTACTCATGGTTAACTGCCCAGTCATTGGCTAATAGATATGAATATATTGAACGCAATGACACTCGACTTCACACAGGGATGTATATTTCACTGAAACAGCGTCAATTTCACACAGCAGTGCAGATCTTGGCAAACAACTTCCCGGTTTTGACAGTCTATGAATATTAATGAGCATCTCTTGGCGAATTAGAAGAAAGGAGGTCAATATCTGACAGCTTGTTTTGATGAGCAAACTAGATAGTAACATCCCACAGAAAGTCCAAGCTTCTATGAACAGCATATTTATTACCATATTTTTACTAACAAACAATCTAAAATATAATGACTAGTACAGGAAAAATAATTCGGTTACTAATTGCATTATGTGGGTATCAGCTAAAAGTTCTGTCACCCTTTTAGATACACATATAACACTATAAAGTTATATAGTAACTATATTTTAATGTAACACCCACCCTGAGGATCAAATAAAAATGATGGTCTGCCCATCTTGAACTGTAGAACCAGAAACTCCTCTTGTCGCCCAGCTGATGCAGCAAACAACAGCAGACCATCTTTCTGCCCCGTCTTAAACTTCAACCGAATCCCTGTCAAAAAAGAATTTTCACAATCATATACATGTATATGGACCACAATACAAACCCTGTTGCGGACAAATTAAAAAGTTACATGTATTTTAGGATTAAATTGATTTGACCTTGAAAATGACCTTCATTGTTATATTGATCATACAATTTTGACCTTGACATTTACAACCAACAAACATTAGTGAAATGAAAACCTCAATATTTTGACAAAAATGACAAAAAGAAAACTCTGCAATATATTCAAGTCCAAGAATAAAACTATTGTGATGTGTGACCCAATTGATACTTACCAGTATAGGCTACATTGGGTGGAATGATATCCGGTGGGAAAAGGTAGTACCCTCCCCCTGGGAATCTGGTGCCCTGCACCACTAAGGGTGGGTAATTGAGGGAGGGGACCGTCTTCTCCACTGAGTACAGGGGAGCTGGTCCATTGAGGCTGGCTGGCTCCTCCCAGGTCAAACGAATCATGCTGGAGTTCGCACTGAAGAACTTGGGCTTATACAAGCCAGCTGGGACTGAAATATATAGAAACTTAAATTCAAAAAGAATTTGCATTGCAGAATGTATTTTCATTTCAGAATTGCCCTCAACCCTTACACCCATATAAACAAACATTGAAAGAAAAGATTCTATTGCTTGATGTAAGTGTTGTTTTTTTTTTTAAGGATTGATTTCATAAAAAAGGGATATATAAATGTGAACAGACCATCTTCCTGAGTTGTTCCGTATGTCTGTGAAGAGTTGACACACCCCTCAGAGTTACACACTCCCAGTTTGAATGTGTAGTTCTGGTACGGTTCTAGATCACCTATCATGTGTGTACGAGATGCTTCACCAGAGACACTGACCAACTGGAAAAAAAATAAACATTTTAAATAATTGAACAAATAAATATAGTACCAAATAATGTATTTAGTTGTCCAAGCTGTTTAAAGCATCAGAGCTGTATTTTTTAGAATTTTATTTTGTTGCAAAAACCTGCTAGTATGATAAGTCTGCCTGTAACTTAAACTTTCATAATAAATAAGATTTGAAAAAATCATTCATTTTTGTCAGGAAAAAGATTTCACTTATAAGGAATATATAGCAGATCGATTTTTGTAGAAAATAACATTTTCTTCAAAAAGAATTTCAACATGAAAATTGCAGCTCATATTCATTATTTTATCATGTTTTTTTAATACATCAAGGTATATTTTTCATGCGCTACAAATTTGCGAAAATGTAGTTAATGTTGTTCTTTTTTTTTTTTATTTAAGTAAGTTATTTTGGCGTTTAATTTTATTTGAGGGCAATCAATGAAATAATTTCTAAATGTTTTTATTTTTGTGATAAATTAATGATCATGAAAACTGTGAAAAATAAATCATGAAAATTATTAAAGTTAAAAGAGGCAACTATTATGCTTTCTTAAAATTCATACTTTCCACAGGTATGGAGGGGCATATGGGTTTGTGTTAAGGTCATTCTTGGCGTAGAAATAGACCCTGTAAGTGGTGATGATCCCCCGTGCCTGGTCCTCAGTAGGAGGGCTCCACTGTAGCTCCAGCTGGGAGTGACTGACAGGATAGACTACAGGGCTGGGGGTGGAGAGGGGTGGGGCTTCTCCCGTTCTCTCTGACACCCAGGGGCTGGCCGTCTTTCCAATGTCATTCTCTGCCAGAACCTTTAGAAAATTCAAAATAGTTTTGATTTGGTGTTTTTTTTATATCTAGCGGATGTTTTTGTTGACCATTTAACCAAACTCACTCACAAAAATATGGGCTTGATAACTATATAGATATGTGTCATAAATAATATGCATTGTGTAGGCAGAAATGCTGCACAGCAATAATAAAATTATGTATTTAGCATTATAGCAGGCAGCTAAGAAAGTCAAGGAAGACAAGACTTCTTGCAGCTGCTCCCTGGAGACACTACAAACGTTGCTGAACTGAATTCTATTCTGTATATCATGTTTTTTTTGGTGTGTCACAAAATCTGCGAAAATAGGAAAAATGTGTAGCATTTTTAATTTGCGTCAGTCATTTTTTGCGCTAGAAAAAGTTTCTTGTAGAAAATAATAATGAGTATAATGTCTGCATATTCAATAATTTGCAATTTAAAAGAGATAGCTAAAAAAGCGAAAATTGGATAATTGCCAAAATTACCGGCTACACAGTATTACCTATTGCAAAAAACTGTAAAATAAAGTTGGAACAGAAAGAGAATAATTATTCATCAATTATTCAACAAACTTCTAGACAGAATTTAGCCTTCTTTATCGTTGGGCAATAGCTGATGCAAGCTCATAAAAAAATTGCAAAATGCTAGAATGATTCAATACAAAATTTTAACTGTAAACCACCTTTTATTTGTAACAACCTTATTTCACGATAGAGCAGATTTAGAGAAAAACTGACCCGTGGCAAGAAATTTTTGCAACTAAGACCTTTTAGGTAATTAACAACATATTCAACATAGAACATTAAAAGACAAGTTCTTGTCAAGAAATATTATATTGCATTAATGGGGATTAAACAAAACATGCAATACTTTCTTGCTATTGAAAAAAGATAAATGTTCTAAAAGTATGAATAAATGAGAAAAGTCACATTCTTTTGATAAAAAATGAGTGTTTAAATATCCCCATGTCTCTGTACCTGAAACTCATACACTGTGTAAGGTTCCAGACCTTGCACTAGAAATTCTGTATCTGGTGGGGGTAAGGCAGTTTCCTGTGGGGACAAAGTGGGGCGAGGATTATACTGCCCGCTTGGGTGGAAGATTCTCATCTGTGTTGGATTTCTAGTTCCATCTTTCTTTAGTGCACCTCTTATCCACAGCTCATAGAATATAATAATTCCTGGTGAGAAAAGTAATAAAAAATATATAAAATTAATATGAATCAGCTAATTAAAAGTTCTTTATAGTAATTTACTAATATGAAATTCGGCTTGCGAAGACTTCTTTGTGAACTTGTGATAATAAATTTTGACCATTACCATTGCTCTGAGCAGGTGGTTTCCATGTGACATTTAATTTTGAGGAGGACACAGTGGTAACTGTGGGTGGTGCCATTCCTGTGGGGAGAGCAGACTTAGTGATGAAGATGAGGGGCCAGCTGTCCAGGCACCCTCCTTCACTACAAGTCACCACATACACCGTGTAGTTCGTGAATGGAACGAGGCCTGTGATTTTTGTCTTATTATCAATCCCCGTCCAGTGTTGTTGCCGCACCGTGGGTTGACTAGGTTTCAGAGTCACCAGACTGAAGTTGGCAAGAGGTCCATTTAATTTTGCTGGAAAGATCCAGGCAAACCTGGCTGATGTCGACTGGATATCGCTAACGGTCACGTAGACAATTCCCGTTGGTGGTCCTGGTAAGGTCATGAAGGTCACAGGAGAACTATGGGTAGATCCAAAGTCATTGTTGGCCTCCACAATGTAGGTGTATCTTGTGTATGGTGACAGCCCCGAGTCTTGATATGTCATGTCTATCAAAGACAGAGAGTTGAACATTGTTAATAGCAGATAGTGGGTTACTAAAAAAAATCAGATTTTCGCTACTGTCTCAAGCATATTATATCATAGATGCAGACATGACCTGATCAAACATAGGCAAAGTATGCAGACCAAAATATCAAATATTCAAAGCTCATAGAAAATTCATTATTTAGAGGTAATGATACTGGTAATGCGTACATTTATGCCAGCTAAATGATAAGTTCTGAATTTTTACTCACTTGAAGAGTTGTCAGTGAAAATGAGGGTGCCGTTTCTGAACAGTCTGTATTCTTTGATGACACCATTAGGGTAGTCTGGTTCCTTCCACTTCAGCCACAATTCAGTGGAGCTGTTCTGGTGGTGCTCGGGTGGTGGCTGTTGATCTGGTTCTAACATTCCAACACAAGAATATGAACAAAAAGCTAAGTAGACGAAGTTTTTATAGTCAACATATATAGATCAGCTGGATGTCAGAAAAGTTGGTGAACTCACTGAACTGGTACATTTTGTTTTTCTTTCTAGACTGTATATACAGTACTTTTATGAGAAACTTTGTTAATACATAACAATCGTTAACCTAAATTACTTAAAAATCAACATTTGGACTTGTTGTGACTGACCTTTACTGCATCCATAGGGGTTTTTGCTGCTGAGATAGCTGGCTCCCGGGATACACAGGTCACACCTCCGACCTTCGACAAACAGTTTACAAAAACAGCTTCCTGTGAGGGGGTCACAGGTCAGGTTCATGCTCCCTGCCATCTCACAATCACAGGCAGTACACCTGTCAAAAAATTCACAGTGCTAGATGCCTGTTCTATACATTTAATACATGTATCCTTAAAATTTGAATTATGACAGATATTCATTAGGGCAAAGAGCAAATGCTCAATTTAAGGTGGAATAACACATCATCAAAAAATGGCTAGCTGACCTCTGATCGAAACGACATTTCTTTTTATTAAAAGGATTTTATCTACGGCAACATGTAACTTACTCAATAGTCTAGTGGGTAAAGTGTCAGGCTTGTGATCTGTACATTCCAAGTTCGAATATTGCAGGGGCTTTTGTTGTTACTTACCAATTTGAATTTTTTAGATATTCAATTTTTATCCCCAAACTGCAAATTTTTCACTTATTTGACATGTATACAGTTTATTTATCATTACATCTTTCATAATCAAATAATTTACTGTTAATTTGCGTGACTTTTTGAGGTGCATCTTTTTTTAATTTGAGTGACTTTTTCTAGGTGTGTTATTCCACCTTAAATCAATTTTAATTTGCTTTTGGCTTAATTTTCTATTTAAAATTGAGTAGTATCTACTGAGAAAAAAAATGATTAAAATTTGAAGCAATTGTTTGGGTGACATAACCAAAAACATTCATGAAAATTTTGACACAATTCTTTGTGCACATACCCTTTATCTTGGTTATTGAAATTGAAGAATCCCTCCTGGCACTCGTTACAGTTTAGACCGGTGATCCCTGAGTTGCCCTTCTTGCACTGACACTGGCCGGTCAGCGTATCACACAGCGACAATGTCTCGGGCAGGGAGCCATAGAAGTTACATCCACAACTCTGACAACCCCCACCCGGCTCCAGTCGAGTGAAATATCCTGGTAAATAGAAACAGTGGAACTAAAACCCTCTTGGGCAATCTTTAATTTAAAAACAAGAGATGTCTGTGAAACTTTTGAAACATTTATGCCCCCCCCCTTTGAGGACTTGTGAAGAACATGAACAGGAACTGCAAATAATTGCTATTTTTCGAAGTCCAAGGGCATAACTCTGTCAAAACTTAATCAATCATACCTAAAATCGAACTCGACCTAGATGTTTTTTATGATAAATCTGCAATTCAAATTTCATTTCAGTAAGTGCAACCTCTACGAAGGAAATGAATGGAAACTGCAAATAATTGGAATTTTTTAAAGTCCAAGGGCATTATCTGTCAAAATGTGCTTGATCATATCCAAAATCGAACTTGTCTTAGATATTCATAAAATAAATCTGCATACCAAATTTCATTCTAGTAGGTGCAATTTCTCTGAAGAAAATGAACAGAAACTGCAAAGTTTACAGAAACTGCAAATAATTGGAATTTTTCGCAGTCTAAGGGGCATAAGTCAGAACTTGCTTAATTGTACCCAAATTAAAACTTGACCTAGTCTTATGGATTATTTTTATTCTTATAATCTATATACTAAATTTCATTTCAGTAGGTGTAACCTTTGTGGCGAAAATGAACAGAAACTGAATCAGATGATGGACTAATTAAACCTACCGACCGACTGACAGACAGCAGCAAAGCAATATGCTCTCTCCTCCTCTTAAGGGGGCATAATTATTCTTGTATTGAAGATGAATCAAAATGACCTCAGTTCAGGTTCATAAACCGCATTTATGTATATATTTCACTGAGGTTATGTGCAACCATGATAACACCCAACAATTAGAGTTTCTGGTGATTCTTTTCAACAAAGCCGTAAACCAGACAAAAATTAAGATACATGTATTATTATGTGACCTTCACCTTCTTCTTCAATAATCTTGATTCCATGGGTCATGATACATTCTCAAGTTATTACCAACCTAGGATATTTTACTGATACATGTAATGTTTTTCATCAAAATGTCAGATTTACAGATTGTGCATGAGAAAGACCAAATATACCTTCCATCTAACTTTGTTTGCAAAGGGTATGATATGAACATCTGAATATCAATATCAGTTCATTTGTATGGGCTACTAGGTACTTTTAAAGTCTTAAGTTTTGTGTAGTGCTTCTTAAAATTAACATCAGCAAGAAGATTTAGTTGGAAACACTTTTTTGAAATTATTTCAAAATATCAGTCCTAAATCTAAACTTAACCCGACACATAAGTCACTGAAAGATTTCACTTTAAAGCAATCCAAGTGTACTCAAAATAGTACAAGTCCTTGTGTATGAAATTATAGCTGCAATAATGTAGCCCTCTCCTGTTTTGGAGGGGGAAACTCTGGGGGTAGGAGAGAGGTTGCCCTCTCCAGTAAACATCAGATATAAAAAATCGGAGAGGGCTATATACCGGTATGAAATAAAAGAACTACTTCTTGATTTAAATTCTTCATTTTTTTTAACTTACTGGTATAAATTCACTGATAAGATTTATGAAAATCACCTAACTTCTAGCATACAAACAAGTTAAATGACCAGCAGGTCTTAGACGCCATACTGCCAGGCATTACAAAAATCAAAATCTTAGTGCAGTTGTACCTTGTGCACAGTTGTCACATCGTCGCCCCACTCTGTTGGCCAGACAGGAGCAGTCTCCAGTATTCTGGTCACATGATAAATCATCTGGATGACTGACATTACCTCCCTTGGTTCCTGAGGGATCACAGTTACAAGGCTCGCAGCCGTCGGTGTTGTTTATACTCAGTCCAAACGTATTCCCACTGCACTGGTTACAACTGGTCCCTACCACATTCTTCTTACACAAGCACTTCCCAGTCTTTCTGTCACACACTGCTGAACTATTAACTGTCCCTGCCAATTCACATATACATGACTGACATCCTAATGATGCAGACATTCCGAACCCAAAACTGCCTTCCTTGCATTCATCACAGGCCAGCCCTTGTACGTTTTCTTTACACACACACTGTCCGGTTGTCTTGTCGCACACTGTCCCTTGAATTGTCCCAAGAGAGCTGCAGTTGCACTTTACACAGCCTTGGTCAAAGTTCTGGAAGCTATCAATACACTCATCACACCGGCGACCTGTGACCCGGTCCTTGCATTGACACTGACCGGACACAGGGTCACAAAACTGGGAAGTCGACCCCTGGGGGTTACACTCACAAGGAGAACACCCTAGGGGGTTGTCTGATGTTAGGTTGAAGTAACCATGCATACAGTCTGCACATTTGGCTCCTTTAAATTACAAAAGATTTAATTCATAAATGTATTATATATTCATACATGAATCAAAGAAAGACCTTTAACATACTGTAAGTCGTTTTACTTCCACAGTGTTAAAATTTCACAATTTATCAAAAAGTACCAATCGCGATGGTTTTAATTTCACGCTTCAAAAAAACCAGTTGATCAAAGTATAAGCATTAACACGTTTTAAAAAAACTCATAATATTTACGATGGGTTTAATTTAGAGGAAAAACGATAAATCGCGAACATAGTGAAATAAAAACCATCATGATTATTTGCCAATCTACAGTATTATGTATGCAAGAATTCATAAATTTTCTAACTAAAAACACAATTTTAATTCACATACTATCTTTGTCTTCATGTCAATCATTCAGATATTTACTTTAAATTAAATAATTTTAAATTTGATGTCACTGTTGTCATACCTCTAGTGTTCTGTTTGCAGTTACAGGTGCCTGTTTTGGAATCACACGACACATCTCCATTGACTGTGCCCTCAGTGACACAGGAACAGTTCTCACATCCATTGGGGTTGGATCCCAGGAGATTGTAAAAGCCGGACCGGCAAATGTTACACTGTCGCCCACCTGTGTTGGCCTTGCACTGACATTGACCTCCATCCTAATCAAGTTAAAATTTTCACAATGACTTCAACATATATAATTCTGCTTTCTGTAAATCTTCATGTAATTTTTTCCCAATAAACTGCTCTCACACACAAGTTAAGAAGTACTTTATGATTGAAACGACACCAAATTCACTAACCTTGACACAATCAAGGTCATCACCTTTGACCCCAGCCTCACTACATTGGCATGGGACACAGACATCAGGGTCATATTTACTCTTTCCTATTGGTCTGAAGTACAAGGGAATGCAGGTCTCACAGAACTGACCAGCAGTAAAGTCCTGGCAGTTCTCACACACTCCCCCACCCCCAAGGTCATGGTCATCGGGAAATAGGTCAAGGCTGGCATTGTAGACACAGCTGCTGGAGTGGTTGTGACATTCACATGGCTTACAGTTATAGGAGTTGACCAGGTCACCGTCAAGGTAAGGCTTATTGTTGTACAGGGGCTGGCACTCTTCACACTACAGAAAAAGGGCAGGTGAGCTGTTGTGGCAGGTAATCATGTCATTTTGTATCTGTGACCCACAAAGTGCATAAGAGTTCGCAGGTATGAAAAAGCTACGATTATAGACACTATATCTTTCAGCTACTGTATTAGTAATTAAGTGTAAATGAATTAATCAAGAACAAAGTCAAAGCAGTTGAGATTCCAAAATTGAGAACATGAATTTTGATCATTTGGATCAGACCTTCTTTCCTTGGGTGAAACTCTCTGGGAGACAGTTACATGTATAGGGCCTGGTGTGACTGTCACATGTGTAGGCGTGGCCATGACAGTTACACCTACAAAACAGAAAAAGATGAAAATGATTAATTCTCCACATAGTCAATCTCACTACAGAAGTGTCCGAATTACAACATCTGATACAAATACCAACCTTCCATTGACAATGAACTCATAGACTCCAAAGTACTCATGTCTGAGGCTGGTCACAAGTTGGTGGTCCTGCATTCTGATGCGAACTTTCGAGGCTCTCACAAACTCCTTCAGCTTTGGTTTTCCATAAAAGTCATCAATCCCAGGCCTCAATACTGGTTCAGCAGCCAGCAGACTGAATGTTATGTTTCCCTTGGAGTAATGGGTATTATCAGCATCTCTAAAATTGAAAGTTAAACTGCAAATTTATATAAGAAAACAACAGGTATTCTTCAAAGTGATTATAAAAAATAAAAACTCTGAAAAGATAACTCATTGACATTCAGATGTCAACAGATTGATAGGTTCAAAAGAAGTAAAAAAAATTGTTTATGCTACAAGTCAAAGAAAAAAGCTCCATCCATAATTTTTCCCATGCAATGCAACTTTATATATACTTTCCCCCTTTCAGAACAGGGCTAGGCTCATTTACAAAAAAATACACTAAGATACATCTGGAGGATAGAAAATTATTCAACTGACCTTTTAAACCGCAGGCAGTTGACAGAGTTGGGTTGGGGGAGTGGGCCATTGTCCGTCTGTCCGTAGTAACTCTGACAGTCTGTAGCGTACATCTGCCATGCCTCCCAGCTCCCATCAATCTCACGAGAAATCAGGACAGCCCGGGGAAGAGGACTGTAGAATTGAAGATTCAGGAAAAACACCTGAAAAAATAGGGATGGACTAAAGAAATACACCACGTTGGTATAAGAAAATATTTTTCTATCATAATTTTCATAATACATAATGTATTTATTTAAAACAAATATTTTCAATTTTACTTTATCATGAAATAGCTAATGCAAAATTTATCTGAACTGCAATATACTAGCTCGTATGCAATTAACAGTTAGCAATTAGTGTTGATATTCTTGACAAATTATTGATCTTAATTAGTAATTATCTGGTAATTGATCGATTCAATAGATTCAATATTGAGTAACCTTTTTTAGGAGCTGAGTGATAAATAATTAAAACTAGAAAACTGACCAGTCAGGAAGGGCCCCGCTATGACAATTAATATAGAGAAGTGAAAAAAAATTTGAATTCCATCCTCTTTATATTAACAATGATGAAAAATAAATGCCCGGCAGAAGATGTAAAGAACTGGAATATATAGGATCTCGTGATTTGTAGTTGGATATGATTTTCATCCAACAATTAAAAGTGTTTTTTTCTTGAGCCTTAGTGAGGGGATAAAACACACAAGTTGGATAAAAATCATATTATACTACAAATCATGAGATTCTATTTATCCCATATTTTATACACCGCAATCAATGTTTACACTGTTTATAAAACTCTACATTATTTTACTTCATTATGCCTAGGCAAATCCCATTGTAAAGTCACAACTGCGGGATATCAAGAAAATATCCAATGAGTCATATCCACGGGATAAAGGGGGTTAACATGGGATGAAATAAAATTTGTTAAAAAAACAAAGAATTGATACCAATGCAATCATACCTAGGCTTTGCCTCTATTCAATAAAATTATTATAAATCATTGTGTACGGTATTTTAACCAAAATAAAATATGAATATTATATTTTAAATCCATATTTCAAAAAATGTACACAATACTACACATCATTCAAAATTGACCTTAACTTCAAAACAAAGTTCATTTGCAGACACAGGCAGTGCAGTAATTAATCTCAATGTGACAGATAAAGATAAAGCTTAGGATTTTCTTCCTGTGGAAGGTTAATTAATCCCAAAGGAAAAATATTGCACAGCCTTCCATGATTCTCAGCAGTTATCTCTCTTTGCCCATTCATTCTCAGCAGTTATCTCTCTTAGCCCATTTTTCTTGTGCATAGTTAGGAATCTACCCCACTACCCCAGCTCCAAACCAAAAGACATAGAGAACCAAACTTAGCATCAAAATATGTATTTCTGCCTACTGAACTACCATACCAAATTTGAACTTGATTGGGCAACCATAAAAAAAGTTATTAGAAAAAAACAGGAAATTTGTGGACAGAAGAGTGACAGACGGACAGACGGACAGAAGGACGGACGGACAGAGTGATTACTATAGGGCACCCGCAAATTCTTGCGGGGCCCTAATTAATAACACGTTACTGACACTTTAACTGTATACATACAGTCATACACTGTATACATACAGTACAGTTAGAAATGTCAGTCAATATATGAGTTGGCTCCCCTTAGCTCTACCAGTATATGCCCTGGACCCCATAGAAGAATCACCTGAAAATCATCCTGCAGATCAATCGTGAGTTCGATGTTATTCTGAAATTGAGAGATCCAGTACGTGTTGCTGTCCCCGTCATTGACAAACTCGAGATTGTGAGCCTCTGAGTTGAGTCTGAGTACTGCGTCATTGTCAGCGTCGTCGACCCCATTAGCAATACAGTAGTGCTCCAGCTGAGGTTTGATGCGGGGGTGGGAGGCTTGACAACGACACTCAGTCTGAACTCTGACCCCCGGCAAGGTACCACTGTACAGTTCTTGAATCTCCCTGATAATGTTCAAAGAGTTATAATAGGTATACTGTGCTATTAATAACATGGTTTGATGTGGAATTTAATACCCGGTATTTCAATTTTGTAGACTGTTTTTAAACAATAGGTTTGTTGACAAATGTAAGTAAACAATATCAGAAAGTGGCCTATAACATATCCTAATAAAATAAAGCTGTTAATTAATACATGTTTTATAGAAATCTCTTAAATTGGCTTTTTAGAGAGAAAAAATAAGCCTACAAAGAAACTTTTAGGAAAACTTTTGTTAAAAAAAAAAAAAAAAAGAACTTGAAGTCGAGGGTTATAAATTACCTATTAGTCAATGTCTCTGCAAAAAACTTGAAATCTTGAAGTCGTCCAAGAAACTGGTTTGCTCCTGAAATTATCATTATTTGATAACATGTTTAATGTGTTTTCAGATGGATAATGTACCGGTAATTACTTCATTTATTCCATACAAAAAAAATTAGTTAAAACTTATGAAAAAAAAAAAGATTCAGACATGTTTATCAATGTGTAATATTACAGTTTTTGTTATCAATGTAAATGTTCAACCTGTGATACTTTGTCCAATTCTACTTTGACCTTGAGCACTGTCCTTGACCTGGCTGCCAAAGACAAAGGTCTCTACAGGTAAAAAGCCAGGCCGAACTCCATTAATGTAAAAACTCAAACTGGTCTTATACACCTGGAAAAATGTTAAAAACCATTTTTATCTATCAAAAAGTATATGAAAATTTGAAATAGTGTTATAAAGTCTAGTGGTGCCCTATTTAAGCAATATTCATGATAACATGTTTAAAAATCATATTACTTGTGAATCTAACACTAGCCACCTTAAAACAGTTTCCAAGATTAAAAGATTATTTCATCTAAATATTTATCAAAATGAAACATTTAAATGCCATATGATAAAAAATGCAAAGTGAAAAATGTCAAGTAGACACACATCTAAAATCTATAAAAATAATACAAATATTAAGAGTTTGCTGTGAAATATGGACTCCAGTCATTATTCTCCTTAGTTTATTGTTCAGTCTTGTAGATGCAAGTATGGTTGTTTGAACAACTTTCAACCAAATTGATAACACCCATTATCTCTCGAGAGTGAAATGGCAGATCAAACACAATAACGCAAACAGAAAGGGAAAATGGAGATAGGTAAATAGTTGTAGTCTCCAACGAATGTTTTAAAATCAACTAGAAGTATTTTTAAATTAGTTACAAAAAATAATTTTATTCAGAAAAGATTGATCGCATTTCAATGAAAAATGGAGTACCCAAACATTGTAATAAGTTTTATCTAAACAATTGAAATATTGATTGAATACTTGTATAGCCAAGTGGGTCCATGATTTCTGAGGTATTTTCTCGCTACAGGTAACTGAGGCAACAGGTGTTTGACCCCTGTAGACCAGGGTCAGCTGGGAATTAGCCAGGATAATTTCCAGAACCAGCTCTTCATTGTCCGAGACTTTCTGGAAGATTGTCCTAAAGGAAAACATATACAGCCATCAATGTTCCTATCTTAGGTTTGTCATTCTTTCAACTACAAACAATCTCTTCTTTTGAATGGTGTACATCTCTTTTTGCATGCAATCTGTAGTGGATGCAATTAGTTTGGTAACAGTTTAAAATCTTCAGTTTCTGCTTCATCAACTTTTAAATTCCATAGCTTTATTTCATCATTAAAATGAAACTGGGAAATACGGTTTCCTTGAAATGGTGGGTAAAAAACAAATCAACAAAAGATCAACATAAATCTATAAGAATTTGTGAAAAGAATTTTGAGTGAATTATCTTTTATACTTTTACATTTACGGAGAAAGTCATTTTCCAACAAACAGTGACACAATCATAGATGATTGGCACTATATTAAGTAGAGCCATCAAGTCTTTTAAATGCTAATTACAGCTGTGTGAACGTTAGAAGTTTTACACTGGTCAATATTTCAGATTTTCTGTTGAAAAAATAACAACAACAAAACAGCTAGAATCAATAAATGAGCTTAGGAGACTGATTCAGACATTACAAACTGTTTAATATGTCAATATAAGATCCAGTTACCCGCCACTTTATACCCCTGCTGTGTATAATTCATTACACAGGATACAACTGCATGGACATCGTCATCCATACAAGTAAGTGAATTTTTCTATGGTAATTAACAGTATCATAATAGACTATTGATCCAATTCAGCAATTTCTTTCTTTAAGGTTTTCATCTATTATTCATAGAACGGACATGCAATCAATATATTTCTGATGGTGAAGTTTTCAACAAGGTAAAGAATATGTTCTTAGCAACAAACTCAATGAATCACTGAGACTCTTCATCTAATTGTACATCTTTCATACAATGCTGACTGTTATATATAATTAAAATCTACACCACATCCTGAATAACAATGTGTCTCTAATTTATCACACACCAACCTACTGGTGGGTACAATAGGGTATAGGGGAAGTGGGCATACTTGCCAACTGACCCGATTTCGTCGGGTCACACCCGATTTTTCAACCCTTCACCCGATTATTTTTTATGACCCGTCGGGTCATGCTTTTCACCCGATTTTTGTCGAACAACCCGAAAATCTCCCGATTTCCGGATTTGGTTCGTAAATTACGTTGCGCGTTTGACTTCCAGTTATGAACCCAAGCAGAGTAACGCGTAAACAATGCCGATGGCTATAACAGACACATTAAGTGTAATTAATATGTTTTACGGTGTGACCGTTGGGGCGAGCGCAGAAGGAACCACACATCTGTCATCATTGATAAATGCAACCCGTGGACTTGCCCTAACCAAAAAACTTTGGCTTTGTCTCGAAAACTTTTACCACCGCAAGGAACCCGAAGTTATCAAACTTTTATTCCAATGGCCCTTCCTAGTCTTTATATACTTAAACAAACTACAACAGAGCATTAATAAAATGTTAAACAGACTTGCATTGTATTAAAATATTTTGATAAACACAACGCCGTTTTTTTTTTATGTAGATACAATTATGTTTTTATCTTTTCTTTACCTTTTAATAATGATCATTAAAATCAGTAAAAAATAAATTTTGTCTGTTATTTCTCATTTTGTTCCTTGTTGTAACCTGTGTTTTAATTATTTTCCTCTGTGACATTAATTTTGTTTTAAATCTTGTTAATTTTTGTATACGCTATATAAGCGTTGAAGACATGTGCCCTCACCCCTTTCTTAGTGTGTGATGACCACATATGCAACTATATAACAAATACATGTACCGGTAGATATTTTAACAGTTTAATTCTTTTCTTTTATCTATTCATTACAAAATGACGTGGCTGCACGTAGATCTAATAATGATTAGACTTTTCTCTCTTAATAATTTTTTGTCACCTACCTAGCTAACGTATGCATATATGATTGGATCAATGTGACAATAAATTTAGCATGGAACTTCCATGTGTATTTACTAAGCAAAAAAAAAATCATCAAAACAAAACTAATCAGCCAAAGAGTCACCGTTAACACTGATACTGAGTACTTCCTACATGATCCAGTACATATGCTTGATCCACTTCTAAATGTATCGCGGGAAATTAAAACGCGAGATCTTTGTGACGTCATAGTTAACATTCTTTTGCGCTCGACAGTTTTCGTAAATTGTCGGACAAATTCGGAGAAGGAAATGACGTCATCAAAAGTTCAGTTTTTTTTACGTAAGCTTATGTGTTTACTGTAATGTTTTTAGAAGGATTTTTTTTTATTGTTAAATGAAAATGATTTATGCGATGTAGAGGTAAGAATTTTCCGTAGAAACACTTACTGTTCCACCATGTTGTTATGCACCGCAAAGGATCACTGGGATAGTAGAACGTTTTCACGCGGGTCCACAAAATTTTCTTTGAACAATGTGCAGATTTCAACTCGAATTTCCTCCGTTCGTACACGTTGTCTATGGAGCTCGCTACGCGAGCGGCGCTTCGCGCCGCCTCGCTGCGCTCGCTATTATCGTGAGTTGTTTTGAATAAGCGAAGGTGTAAATCATTAAGTGTGATGGCTTCCAATAAGAAAAGGTCATTGGGGCCAGCGGAATCAAAACCAACAAAAAGAAAACGATATTTTTGTACCTATCAGCATATCTGGGAAAATGAAGTCCCATAGGTAAAACAAAGTAATCGAGTACAAAACGAGGCTTTTGTGTTCTATGTAACGCACATTTGAATATTGGATTTTGTGCCCAAAATGATCTGACTAAACATTCAAAAACGCAAAGTCATGTATAGAATGCTTTTTAATACACAAAAGTCTTCCAAGTCACAACTTTCATGCCATCATTTACAGAGTTCAAAAGCAAGGTTAATGAAGCAGAAACTCTTTTTGCATTTTTTTTTAGCTAAACACAACCTACCATTTTCTGTGTCAGATCACTTTACAAAATTCAAAATCAGCAACTGTTAGTTAAAATGCTTCTTTGAAATAAAGTATTACACATAAGTTTAAACACATATTTCTATTGTATATACCTATGAAACGCATGGTAAATATGTCGTGAATGTCGTTACGCGCTATGACCAGATTTTTTACTTTCCAAATCTGGTCATGACCAGATTTTCACATGTTGGAGGTTGGCAAGTATGGAAGTGGGCTGTGTGGTAAGTGAAGCAGTCCCACTTTTCTTTTTTTTCTGTTTTTTTTTTGGGGGGGGGGCAAATCTTAGAGATTTAATATCATACATATAGCCTTCATTTATATACACATTTTTGTGCAATAAATGGTGGACGTAGAGCAATGCCTGTCCACCTCTCTATAGATCATACCCCAACCCCCACCCTCACAACATTTTTCTAAGCTGAGGATATCAAGCGACTAACGTTATTAATGTTTTAGGAAACTTGTAACAGTTATCATTTTTAGGTCTGCTACCAAACTTTGACGATTTAATAAAACGATAATACATACGATGCTCTACTTGATTGAACGAACTCTCATTTTGTCTTCTTTAGACATTTGCATTGTATATAGATTCAAAGCCAGTGCGTAAATCAGACAGGTAAAACTCCTTTCTCCTAACCACGTGATCTTTCAAGGCCGGAAACCAGGGACGTATATAGTAACTATACTTAGTATATTCGTCCCTGCGGAAACGAGGGGAATTTAAAAAAATAATGTTATTAAAAACGACATGCCGTTGAACAAGTAGGTTATGTTTTTTTAATGCTAGAAGGTTTGATATATTGTAGTTAACCTGTAGACAGAATTTCGGGCATGTAGCATCGTTTTTGAAAGGGGGAGTCACTCTTCCAAAATAATTTGGGGGGGGGGGGGTGTTGTGTTGTGTTAGCGTACTCTACATGTATTACCTGTACCCTCTACCAGGTATTACTTTTCTTCTTTATATGTACACATGGACGACTACCTTTACAATTTTGTTTAGAATATGTTCGCAATAATTTGGCTGCTAACCTTCCACGAATTGTAATCATTTGATCTAAAATTACTAAAAACATTTATATATTATATTACTTAACTTTAATAACGTATAATAAACACAGATAATTAATATAGTTATGAACATAAACTGTTGCGTTTACTTTGCTCCCAACGAACTGGGGAGCAGAGTGGACCGCAAACCCCTGGCTAGCGAAGATGTACTAGCATTAGATTGATGATTGGTCGCAATGTGAATTGCCCTCTATACATGTACCAACTTTTCTATACTTTGCGTTTGGACGATTATGCTTAATTATGAATTTAAAATAAACTAACAACCAACACATTTTATATTCACGCTGAAAAAGAATGTAATGTAAATCATAAATCCTACGATAACAAACCTACATGGATTATGGTTGCTTATCTTACGCCCCGAACAAACCCTCGAAAATCCAGTCAACCGCGAAAATTAGCCCCGCGAATTTAATCAGATCTAAATTCGGTGATCAATGCAAAACTGTCACAGTATCTAGTACTCTTAAAACCAGATCACTTTTTTTTCTATTAGATCAAAAAGCATTCAATTGATTGAGGATGTAGGGCAAGTGGTAGAGGCTATTTTTCTAGAACATGCTTTTGCCTGTGTACACATGACCTTTTATTATCTTACCCATTGTTGGACGCCTCTTGCCACACCCAAAAGCTTACAGTGAAACCTTCATCTGCCCCAACGCGCAACAGACTGGAGGGCGTCACATAACAAAGCTGACCAGTCTGTACAAAGAACGTGGAGAACTCCCCCAGGCGGCTGTTGGGGTGGACATTCACAGCATCTGTCACCACACAAGTCCCTAGCCCTGGGCTAGTGGCTATCAACAGATCCAGTGGGTCGGGGAGGGAAGTCCTGTTTGGACAAATCTGAACACAAAACAACTGCGTGCACTGCTGGACCGAGATGGGATAAATGCTGCTTTCACAGTAGGCGTTCCTGGTGGGGACCCCACAGGCGCTGTCCGAGGGGTTACTGACCACGGGACGGTTCTCCGCTAGGTTGTGGACTTCCGGGAAGGGACGCGTCACTTGAGCAGTTGTCGGTGACGTTTTCAGCAAGATCACCATGATCGACAACAATATAGCACCGGGGGATGTAAACTGTCGGTATACATGAGAAGTTTTAGCGCGAAACTGATGAGAAAATTTGGATGAAGAACGAAAGCCTGAAAATGAATTAAACTCTTCTTCATCGTAAAACAGTCGTTTCTGTTTCCATATTTGGCACTTTGGGGAAGGTTTTGTTCGAACTGAAATTCCAGAACTCAAAACTCTTGCTTCCATTATTGTCTTTTTGCACCGGAATCAAGTTTAACTTGAGTAAATCAACAAGAGAATGTTCCAATCAAACGATATGTACAAGACGGTCGAAGAACAGCGGAGAAGCTGCTGTACATCGTGAAAAACAACAGGAGTCAGATCAACCTTATGCATAATTTAGAAGATTCTCCAATTAAGCCTCGTATAAGAAAGGTTCATACACCTATCTTTAATTAAATTATACCATAGCAATAAAATCCGGGAGCCATGGGCAATATAACACCATGGTCGGAAAAACCATGCATCGGGTGGATTGTGTCGGTAGGGTTTTCAATACAGCAGCCATGCCGTTAGACGGAGGGCGTGGAAAGGTCTAGGGTTTAGTGATATACAATAAATAAATAAACAAAAAAAACCCAGGCAATTGTCATTCAATTCAAACCTACTTCTAACCTTATGGCATACCCTACTGTATTGCCAGTATTTTGAAGCGAAATCGTTGTTGCAAAATAATGACGATAAAGTAGTTTGTGACATCAAAACACGTTTTATGTTAAATTGGAGAATTAACAATTTATACACTGCACCTTTTTAATGGAATCTATTCCATACGAGAAGTAAATCTTACATGGAGTAACATTGAAACCTAGGTTTTATTGTATTTGCTGTGAGTTTAGTTTTATTTCGATCAAATAAAATAAAATTTCAACCTCTTTTCACCGAAATGTAAATGTGTTCATTTTACACATAAGGCCGGTGCCTTTAAATATCTCGTGCAACATACAAATATTTTGAATTTTTAAAGATTCAGAAATATTTCATTCTATGTGTTGGTATGCAAAACAGACGACCCACGTTCATCGAAAACAGTTGAATAGATACGAGTCAGAAGACATTTTCTGACGTCTTGGTTTCCATTGCGTCTATAATTGTCAAGTACCACAACACTACCCACCCCCACCCCCACCTTACACACCCAGCATACAGTTTACAGCTTATCCCGATCATCGTCAGAAATCTTAAAGTTGTACTGAACAGTGCATGGTCTTGCAGTCGTTAATTCCTTGTGAATAGTATATGAGTATCGCTTTGTATATCAATGAAATGTTTAATAAACAGTATGAAATGATCGTCGTTTAAATACCCCACCAATACTTAAATCCACCCTCATTTAAACGACAGTTTCGGTCTAGTTATTCACTTATTTATATATATCTAAGGCGAGTGTCAAAAACAGTCTAGTCTGATTCTGGCGTGCCGTGTGGGTCTGAAAATAATTTCGTTAAATACTGGTTTCTTTACTTTCAGGAAACCCTGTTTTACGTGTAGGCCTATACTTAAAACTCGTTGGATTTCACCATGGAAACCAAAACCTTGCTAATTCTAATTACGGTGGTGGTCGTTTATGTGCTGATTGGTGGGGCCGTTTTATACGGAATCGAGCACACGAATGAGTTACAAACCCAGACAACTGCATCTGCCACATACTTCAACTTCAGTGGAGGTAACAATTTATTCCGAAGTATTTTTCTTCATTTTAGCGCCCAAATAACGGAGGGCCAAAATTATGAAATTTGTATGAAAAAGGATGTATAATTGTATACTTAATGATCAAGTTTCATAATAACAAGGGACCAACATTTTGATGTGTTCTTTGTAATTATTTTAGCCATCGGTGGCTGTATGACAACATTTTGATTAATCTCCAATGTAACTGTAATACAGTTAGCTGTCAGTAGCTGTGACTATATTTTGACGTGTCTCCCCTGTAATTTTTCTAGTTATAAGTATCTTAAAACGCGTCTTCCCTGAATTACTCTAGCTGTCAGTATCTTATCACGTGTCTTCCCTGTTATTGTACTAGTTGTCAGTAGCTTATCACGTGTCTTCAATGTAATAACTTTATAGTAGCTGTCGGTATCTTAACACGTGCCTTCTATGTTATAGCTGTCAGTATCTTAACACGTGTCTTCCCTGTAATTACTCTAGCTGTAAGCATCCTATCACGTGTCTTCCATGTAATTGTACTAGTTGTCAGTAGCTTATCATGTGTCTTACATGTAATTATTCTAGCTGTCGGTATCTAAACATGCGCCTTCCATGTAATAGCTCTCAGTATCTTCACACGTGTCTTTCCTGTAATTACTCTAGTTGTAAGTAGCCTATCACGTGTCTTCCATGTAATTGTACTAGTTGTCAGTAGCTTATCACATGTCCTCCATGTAATTACTGTAGCTGACGGTATCTTAACACGCGCCTTCCATGTAATAGCTGTCAGTATTTTATCAGGTGTTTTCCCTGTAATTACCCTTGCTGTCAGTATCTTAACACGTGTCTTCCCTGTAATTACTCTAGTTGAAAGTATCTTAACACGTGTCTTCCCTGTAATTACTCTAGTTGAAAGTATCTTAACACGTGTCTTCCATGTTATAGCTGTCAGTATCTTTACATGTGTCCTCCCTGTAATTGTTCTAACTGTATCCTATCCCGCGTGTTTTCCCTGTAATTACTCTAGCCGTCAGTATCTTATCACGTGTCTTCCCTGTAATTACCCTAACTGTCGGTCGCTTATCACGTGTCTTCCCTTTCTATTTTCTAGCCGTCAGTAGCTGTGTGACCACGGACCAGGTGCGCCAGTTCGTGACGGCCATTATCCAGGCGTACGATGACGGGGTGCTGGTCACCGACTCCCAGACATCAGCCTCGCAGTGGGACTACGCTAGCTCCACCTTCTTTGCGATGACTGCAGTCACTACCATAGGTCAGTATTACTAAAAAAAGATGAAGAATGTGTATCGAACACCTTTGTCACATCAAATATTGCAGTACACAGACATATTTAGTTTATGTACGTTCATTTAAATCATTCGGAAAAATATTAGACTGTGTCAAAATTATTTTTAATGCAGCTCCTTTCCAGGAACTGCATCGTCTAAAGTGAGTACTCACTGAGTTACTAGCATATTGCTCTCAACACGTATATATACAGTTTTCACATATTGCTCCAAGTCAATAAATGGAGTCGTGCCATGTATATTTCTGTTCTGTCTCAGATATGGAGTAAACCCATTTTCTTTAGAAATAGTCTGCACGAAATGTATCATTCTTTCTCAGAATTATCTGGAGTAAACTGTCTCTTTCAGGTTACGGTAATCAGGCTCCAGCCACTAGTGGCGGCAAAGCCTTCATCGTCATCTATGCTTTGCTGGGAATATCCATCATGGGTCTTGTGTTAGCGGGACTAGGTGAAAAACTGGACGGCTTGTTAAAGCCACTGAAAGACAAAGTCTTCATCAAGAAAAACGAGAAAATAGATCAACTGGTCAAAACTTTGATATTGGTAGCTTTGATCCTTCTCGTTATGTCTTTGATCCCAGCCGGGATTTTTGCCGCCATTGAGGGCTGGTCGTACGGGGACGCCGTGTACTACACGATAATTACCATGACAACCATCGGGTTCGGAGACTTCGTTATTGGTAAGTTAGATCTTAATATTTTTCTTTGTGTGTTTACGTGTGTGGGTGTCCTTTTTATAAGTATAGTGCTGGTGGTATAAAAAAATTGGCATGGATCAATAACTCGTACACGTACTTAATAAGAGTTTTATGATGATGAAATTCGAGTTGGTATTTATATAACCTTTAACGTCTTAAACAAATCAATGATATTTCCATGTACTCAAGAACTTTTTTCATTGTTTAGAAATTAAATTATGCGTAAAAGTTAAACATCGCAAACACTTTCAGCATATTTTTTTGTATGTATTTAGATTTGATGTTCTGGTTTTAAGGACGTTGTTCTATTCAAAATGGAAAAGGTATTACAGAGATGCGAATATTAAGAAAAATGACAATGCCGATACATTTGAAATTACCTTTGGTATTAAACAAAGTATTTAAAGATTAATAAAATAGTAGTTGTCCAGTTGTATTCGCCGATCTTCTTAACATAATGCTGCGTGATCGAAGAATTAAAAGACATAATTTGTACACTGAAAAGTCGTAAAATACATACACCCCCATTTTTTGATAATTGTCAAATAATTATGATGCTCTTCAGATCCCTAGTATAATTATATTTATCAAAGTGACACGACCAACTAAATAAGGCACCAAATTATAATAACAAATCCTATTCCCAAAGTCTTTTTTTTTTATTAATATTTGACGATTTCAAATACATTCTTGAAAAATTTAGCAGGAAAAATATTTGGATAGTTAGATGACATAGGTTTTTGTGTGGAGGTTTCTTTTGCTGATATTGAGAATGTACAAAATAGTACTGTTGGATTAGCTTTCCCAGTGCAAACATTTCCGCGTAAAAAGTTACGAAAGACGAATAGGGCCACATAAAAAAATATTTTTATCTCGTAATTACGAGAAATGATCTCGTTATAACGAGTTAACTATCTCGTTATAACGAGAAAAGATCTCGTTATTAAGAATTAATTATCTCGTCATTACGAGAAAAGATCTCGTTATTACGAGTTAATTATCTAGTTATAACGAGAAAAGATCTCGTTATTACGAGTTAATTATCTCGTAATTACGAGAAAAGATCTCGTAGTAACGAGAAAAGATCTCGTAATTACGAGAAAAGATCTCGTAATTACGAGAAAAGATATCGTTATTACGAGTTAATTATCTCGTTATAACGAGAAAAGATCTCGTTATTACGAGTTAATTATCTCGTAATTACGAGAAAAGATCTCGTAATTACGAGAAAGATCTCGTTATTACGAAAAAAGATTTATATAAATGGTGCATTTCTGAAAACACCTCCAAGTCGACTGGTTCACCCTTTCCATAAACGTTAATTCAATTCTGATTAATGTTTAAATAACACCGGACATTATTCATTAATTTTTAAAATAAATTAATCGGATTTGACATTTAACTAATATGAATAAGTGGAAAGAACTTCATGTAATTCTCATTTCATCTTACATATCATAATTCCACTCCGAAGTAAATACCAGGTACACCTTGTCGTAAAAACACAATTCTATTGTTACAGTTGACTTTAATGACTATGTCGTTTCAATCATTGATATACAGGATTTACCTGAATTGTGTCCATACACAACCTATATGTATATTGAAAATAATTGATTTTGTATATCAACATTTTGGAGTCTGAAAACAAATTACATGTATCCTTCTAATCAATATATAGTTCAATCAATTCATCAATCAACCTGCTTTGCTCCTTCCTCTGAAATTTCGTTAAAACTGATTGGTCCGATTTTATATCAAATTCTGTTTATGCTTCTAAGCGATGATTATGCTAAGTATGTGTATAATAAAAGACATTGCAGTAGTTCATACACTTGACATAAAGAGAATAGAATAATAAAACGCACCATTTTGAAAAGATCTTTTCTCGTAATAACGAGATCTTTTCTCGTAATTATGAGATAATTAACTCGTAATAACGAGATCTTTTTTCGTAATTACGAGAAAATTAATTCGTAATAACGAGATCTTTTCTCGTAATTACGAGATAATTACCTCGTAATAACGAGATCTTTTCTCGTTATAACGAGATAACTAAGTCGTAATAACGAGATCTTTTCTCGTAATTACGAGAAAATTAACTCGTAATAACGAGATTTTTTCTCGTAATTACGAGAAAATTAACTCGTAATAACGAGATCTTTTCTCGTAATTACGAGATAAAAATATTTTTTTATGTGTCCCTATTCGTCTTTCGTAAAAAGTAGATATAACTAAGAAAAGTGAAACATACACAAGAATATATCGAAGCGAACTGAAAGTTGACATATATTCAACTCACGAGTGACGTTTTTTCCCCCAGGTACATCTGACAACGACTACCGCGCCCTGTACAAGCTGCTGAGCAGTGTGTGGATCTTGCTAGGTCTGGCTAGTGTAGCCATGCTCCTGTCCAACATTACCGACTTGTACAAACGGATCGCACCCGAGTCAAAGACTGACGACGAAGAGAAAGACGAAAAAGAGAAAGACGAAAATAAGGTTTACAAGGCATATAACTTCTGACTTACTATAGTTGTAAAAAGTCGGCAATTCCTTTGCTTTTTTTCTACTGTTAATAGTATTACTAAATAAGTAAATCTATTCTTTTCTTCTTTAATAGGAATCTTCAGAAAAAGAAAAACCCGCAGAAACGAAAGACCCAATAAAGGCCTAGCGTAAAAGACCATTAATGATCATTATTCCCAAAGGCAACGTAGATGCATTATGCAGATGCTGATAGGGTATAGTCACCAATAGTTTGAAAGTACTCAACTCAGTTCTCAATGGAAGTCCTTACTACCATAACAGGCAAATGGATAACCAAGTTTAACGAACGACCTCGGGGCTCAAATCCTTAATGGACAAGATGAGGAGCATATGTTGGTAAATCCTCTGATTTGTGGCTGAAACATGAGGACAGTTGGTGACTACGGAACATGATCTATGAACTACCCGTAAATTATCCCTCTGTGTGATTGAAGTGAAGTGAATCCTTAAACTCTTTCTTGTGACCATCAAGACATTGTAATTTGTGCCTTTATTTTATGTAATACAATTGACATTGTTTTGTACCGTTTTCGATGAATTTAATAAGTTGGTTATTGTGATACCGTTTTCTGGGATAAATGCGTCACGGTTTAAATTTTGAATTTACCGGGTAGCAGTAAGTACAAAATATACAATAAATTGTATTTACTGCCACCCAGTAAATTCACAACAAATTTTGTATTTACTGCCAACCGGTAAATTCAAAATTTACAACATGACAAAAGCACACAGATGCCAAATTATTAACCTTGTGAGTTGCAGTCACCATTTCAACTGGGAAACGATTCATAGTTTTGTTTAGACACTTCTTTGAAAGGGTTGTGACCCTTAGCATTGCGCTAGTTGTTTTAGGAATATGACTGAATATGTATTATATACATAATAAATAAAATAAATTAAAAAAATATTTTTGCTACCACTCTTTGTTAGTTTTTTAATGCTAGAAATATGCATGCGGAAAAGCAAGGGAAAAAAAAGTATACTCAAAGCCAGACTAACAATGGTATTTAGTATTATTATACTTTCATGTTAAATACTGAAATCTGATTGGTTTAGACGCAGTTGGTAATCTGTTCTATTACCCTCGGCGTTAGCAACACACTTGGCAACGGGTAACGCAACAAATTGTTACATGCGCGTAAATTATGCGCGTACGGTTCGCCGTAGAATTCACTTTATTTTTGTATAAAAGCAATAAATTTTTCTTTAAAATTAAGACATTCAGTATTATATAAATAGACGCGAAGCGAAGGTTGACAATGGTTTTATCGGGGTGTCAATTTCAACTGTTATACTCCAAAACAGGCACTATTTATTTTGTTATACTGAATGTCTTAATTTTTAAGAAAATTTCACTTTTATATAGGAATAACGTGAATTCTACAGCGAACCGTACGCGCATAATTTTCGCGCATGTAACATTTTTTAATGTTACCCGTTGCTAAGTGCGTTGCTAACGCTGAGGGTAATAGAAAGAATTATGAACTGCGTCTTAACCAATCAGATTTCAGTATTTAACATGAAAGTATAACAAAATAAAATAAATAGTGCCTGTTTGCTTCGCGTCGGTTAACAATGGTTTTCTGGGGTTGTGAATTTCAACAGTTACCCTCCAAAACAGGCACTATTTATATAATGTTAAGAGCGTTTATCTTTTTTCCTGCCGTGTGTCAGTGTGGCAAGTCTAGTCAAACATTATTCGGTAGTCATATTTAAATCTGTGAAAGTTAAATTAAATAGCGTAATTTAACCTTTCACATATTTCTTATAGACAATTTAATTCTACATTTTAATGTAGTTCTTTATAAAAATGTTTTTTCTTCATGTTGTTTATAGCAAACAAATAAAAAAAAAGAAACAATTTTTTTCTATTTATCTACATCTCACATACCGTATATCCGGGTTTTTTCTCGCGAAAATGGGAAAACTGTGAAAGATTTTTAATTTGCTTCAGTCATTCTTTGCGATTGAAAATTTTGTTATAGAAAATAATACTAGATATCATTTCTGCGTATTCAATAAAATGCGATACAAAAGTGATCGCGAAAAAAGCGAAAATTAAACCATCGCGAAAATTACCGGATATACGGCATATGTTACATGTCTATGGTCATCATAGATAAATTTGTTGTAATTATTGCAACAGAAAATAAAATACAGATAAGGTTACAGTAACTCTCAACGGAAAAATAATTTAAACGTAAGTGGTCTTCGTAAATTCAGACTTTTTCATCATACAACTGAGTCAAATTAAAAAAATAAACGAATATTGGTCAAACACTTAATATATTTTAGATCGTTTTATTTTTATTATAAAATCTTAAATTTGATCAATGAACGCACCAGTGCATCATAGTCAATTCATAAAACAAAATGACCATACCTGTGTATAGACAAAATTATAAAATATATAACAAATACAAGGCACTGAAATATATTACAATTTACAAAGTATGAAAAAATTGCATAGTTTATGCTGATTCAAGGCTTGCAGTGTTATTGTATGATTCCGTTACAGAACTTTACAGATTGCACATTTATGATCTTATGTATTCAGCTGTTCCTTATGTACAGCGCACTTCTGAATAGCACTTAGTTACTAATCACATTGAGACATTTGCATGTTCATAAGGCAATTACTGTAGGACAATGAATAAAAACATTACATGATAATCACTAGTTTATGATTATTTCGTGTCTAGAAAGTAACTCCACTTATAACTAAGAGCCAAGCAAATAGGATTTAATAAAAAAAAAAGAGAGTTAACATAAGAAAGATAACTCAATAGTGTCAATGAATTATATCACAGCTATTAACCTGTTAGTGGTCTAACATAGGTACTGAAATTAAAAGCAAAACACAAATCTTGCACAGGAATTGCATGTTTATGAATGTGAATATTATTTTTGTAAGTAGAAATGGCGCCGTGTTATGTAATAGTCACAACCATTTGACAAAAAAGAGGACATATCAAATTTGATTTAAAAAAAAAAAACTGTATAAGGTATAAAACATTCAGTTATTGACAGTATAAATATGCTTAAAATTAGGCAAAGAACATTGTATTGTACATTATCACACATCATCAGATTTGGGTTGGAATTTTTCAATGAGCTGTCTGACCCAGCCCTTCATGATGACAAGGTTATCAATGTCCGTACTGAGACTGTCCAGTCTCCCCAGAGACAGGGAGTGTTTCATCCCACTGGTCCTTTGACTGGACAGCTGGTCACTGAAGGGTGGTGCAGATCGCTCGCGCTGGTAGTACCGGTCCGATGAAATATCCTCGAGACTAGCGTTCACATTGGATCTTGGAAGACTGAGACGCAGAGGTGCTTTACTACTGTCCTCGCTCAGAAACCGCGATCTGAATGTCCGACCGGTGTGGAGGGATGAGGTACTACCCTGCGAAGAATGGTCACTGGAGAGCACAAAAGAGTTCCTCTGAGAGCCGGCCCGGTCCTGACTGATTGAACGGTTCCTGAAGGGTGGTCTGGTAACTGGTGATTTTGTGCTGGATGTTCTTGCAGATGTCCTGTTGTTGTCTTCAGTTTTGCTGTCAGCCTTTTCAGAACTTTGCGGTAGTGAGAACCAGCTGCCTGTTGATTTCCTATTTGAGTCATTTTCCAAGATGGGACTCTCTGTCATACTGCGAGAGGGGGTAGAGCTACGACGAAAATCTCGCGCTGGACTGATGGAGATGCTACGTCCAGGAGTCGAACTTCGTCGGAGGTCTCTCTCGATACTATTTGGTCTAGAACAGCTTTGGCTCCTCATTGCCTGCTTTTCCAGGCTCTCCATTTTTTGCCTTATGATTAGTCCAGGTTCTCGATGTCGAACAGTCACTTTTTCTGCTGATTTTGATCTTTGTTGCTCCTCCAATTCCTTTACATACTGCTTGACTGGCTGTCTTTTTTTTCGGCCCTCTCTTTCAAAATCAATGTCAACTGAACTTCTGAAAGGAGGTTCTTTTTCATATTTTACTTCAGGTGACAGTTCTGTAGAGTCAATATCACAGAAAACGGCTGAATCACGAAACACTTCACTATCATTGAAAGCCATGGAGAGTCTTTTCTCATAAAAACTATCTGCTCGAGATATGGTAGGTCCTTTTGACTTGCTAGTTTCTTCCTCCTCACTCTGAATGGAATATGCTGAATCACACTGCTTTAAATTCACCGGTTCATCTTGTACGGTCTCTGCCCTTACAGAAACTGACACATTGTTAAAACTCTGAGATTCTGAACTCAAGGGATGGTTTGGCAATTCAGCATAAAGCGGTTCCTGATTGGCCATTCTAGATCCAATACTTTCACTACCTAGCTCTCCAGCATGCAAAACAGACTGAAGATCTGGAGGAGATTCTCTTCTGGAAGCATTAAACCAGGAATTCAATGACCATATACTAGACTTGTTTGCCTCACTATGAGCATCAGGAGCAGTGTTGTCATAGGAACCAGACCTACGGTTAACGTTCTCTTTCACATTTGGTTTGGGCTGCCAGGAATCAATAATGCTCTCTGAGCTTTGATTGTCTGTTAAACTTTCAGAGCTTTCATAAGATGATCCAGATATCGTGGATGCATAAGAAAACCGAACTGATAGATCGTTACGACTGTCTTCCATGTTCGGCACAGGAAACCTCTGCTGCGAGCACAGTGTAATGTTGGAATCAGATTTCTTCATGTAATCTTCCATCTCGGCGACAAGTTTCTCGTGGTCATTCATATTCATATTACAAGACTGAGGCCGTGCTCCATGAATCTTTGCCGTCTGAGCACAGGGTGTGGAATAGGAACGAGAAAGTTTAGAATGGGGCGGCTGTTCCACCTTTCTCACTATCACAGGAAGTGAAGACAGGAAAGATGCATCTTCCTCTAAAGGTGTATCGTGGGATACATCTCCTGACTGATCAAAGTAACTAGGTGTTCGTAAGTAACTACCTGGCCACATGTTACTACATGAACTAACAGTTTCTGGACCTGAAGTTGTATAAGCACCATAAATATATGATAAAGGATAAGGCTTTTCTTGTGAACCTAGAGCTGTGGGAAAAGAATGATTTGTCTCTCTAGAGGGAATAGTAGAGGAGTAACTTCTTTGAAATTTTTGAGATCCTTGAGAATTTGATTGCAGCTGACTGTAACTGTGTGAATAGTTCTCTTTATTTGCTGACCTGAAAGAGGGCGTGGTCGCACTTTCATTTAACACAGGATTTGGAACACTTAGAGAATCATCGAATGATTTCGACCGGGCATGTGATTGGGATGCAAGATTTTCACTTTCTGGGTCAAGAGACCCCTCTTGATGAGAAACACCTCCCTTTGGAATTCCTGATAGTGGCAGAGAGTTTCTATTGGCATAAACTATCCAGTCAAAATTCCTTGATTCTTCATCTGCCTCAAAATCCACAGAGCGGGACCTTTGGTGTGATTTCTTCCTTAGCGGAGAGCGCTTGAGTTTGTATTGTCCAACAGAAGAAGAACTTGAATTGAGGGGGTCCTCAGTCGCTGCTTTAGTGTTCACAACCCATGGATCCTCATTTTCCTTTTCACTTGAAATCTGTGGTTTTGGCTGAGACTGCAACATGCTGCTGACAGAGAGGGGTTTAGTTAGTGATATTGTCCTGGGGTAAAGCTTGGGCGATCTCTCCGGGGAATTTTCTGCTGCTTTTTTCAAAAACGAATCATGAAATGCAATCACAGATTTACTTTCCTGTTTTAAGCTTTGAGAATTTTCAAGGTTTTCTTTGGGTCTGGAGAAGTATTGCTTGATATCAATGACTTTTTTGGAGGGACTGCCAAGGTTGAAACTGTTGCTACTCAGTCTGCGAGTTAAATGACTATCACTGCCTCGCGCACTTGAACCATTAATGGAGGGTGACTGAGGTTTAGCTAAGGCTGGCATGCTGCAGTATCTTTGGTCCACATTTGATTCACCAGAAGCAAACACTCCATCTTCAGTTGAAGAAGGGGGCAATTCCTCTTTGCATTGAACCAGTGAGGTTCCAGGTAAAGAGGAAGCAGAATGGCTAGCAACTTCGTTTTTGAGGACTGGATATAGTCGAGTGGCAAGGCGGAAACTTTGAGTCCTTTTGGAGGGTGATGTTTCTGTTGTCTTGTTAGAGTTGGTATCGGCCATTATGTCATCACTGGAGCCCACTGAAGTGAGCGGTTGTTTCCTGACAGCATTGCGAAAACTTGTGCTACGACTCACAGGGGAAGAAAATTCTCGCTTCAATGGCGTCTTTTTAACAGTATTAGCATTTTCCTCCTTGCTTTTCCTTCCAGTCTGAAAATATAAACATAAAATTTGATAATTTCTAATAAAATCTGGGGTACTCTTTAAAGACTGTTTACTGATACTTGCAAAATATTTCATTTCACTGTCAGGCACTTGTGTTAACATTAATATTGAAAAACTATGAGCTGATTGTTTGTTAAGAAAATATCCCCATATTTTAATTTCAACAGCTGTCGAATTGGATACAATCTTCAATAATTGACACCACGCTGAACTCTTCTTTAATAAACCTGAACCTAGTAATGTGAACTTGTATATCCACCTGTACATTAAGAAGGCTGGGTGGTCAACTTTACCATCAGAACTTTTAAATATAATAATTTTGACTATAAACTATTATTTAGTAAATAAAGAATCAAAACATTTTAGCTTTAAAATTTGAACTTTTTTTATTATCTTTTATACATGGCTCCTCGGCTAACTGAGGTAAATATAAATGACCACGATGATTCAGTTTTCTAAAACATGAAATTAAACTCCTCAGTCCGTACTATGAATATTTTAAAAGCAAAAATCAAACTGACCAAATTTACAGTAAAAGGAAGCGCCACAGACAGGCGATTTTGCTTCGTTTTAAGCGTAAATCGTTCTATCCTCAAATTTACAACATGCAATATAGTCACGGGGAATGAAAATCACTTCGCTGTAAGGGTCAATTTATTTTAAGCGTGTTCGCTATACTGTTTTTAACGGTTTAACTGTATTCTTTCTGAAAAACTGCTATAATAGTACATGTACTATACCTTGGTGGTCTCACTAGTTTCTGTCCCCTGCTGTTTGCCCAGGGCTGGTGATGACCCAGGGAATTTCCTTCTCTCCGTGGGAGACTATGAATTTATAAATGAAATAAAATTACCAAAAAAATACGTAATGTACACTGTATCTCAAACACACAATTTCAGTACAGTTACAGCAAACAAACAGCCAAACAAGCTTACTTACAGTGAAGTCCCTAGATCTTTCAAATGTTATTAATTATAAACTGATCAAATATGACAAATTATGAAAATAGAGAATGAAATTTGCTGTTCCCTGGTACTTCATTAAAACTGTTGAATAATATTAGCTGTATATCCTTCACTACTCACGGTTCTAGGGCTTTCTGATTCATTGCGTTTATGGTTCCTTCTGGCTCGCTGTGGTTTTAAGATGTCTGACAGAATATTTCCCCCGGACTTCCTCCTCAGTTTTTGTCTCCTTTCCAGGTACTCTGGGGCATTCTGGTGGTGAAATTTCTTTGGTGTCCCAGAATCTACATTTTCTGCAAAAATAAAACAACAATACACATGTATATATACCGGTAGATGAATTACATTTCTGTGTATTCTAGTCAGACAATCAACAATTAAATTTAAGTCACATTATCCAGGCTTCATTTCACTTCTTATGTACATGTACTGTATGTAGAATGTTTTATAGCCTTTCATTTTTTCAGCACATCTCTGAATTTTATCATGGAAGGCACACATACAAAAACATCTTTTTTTGAAATTTAAAAAGTTTTTAAAAATCCTTTATAGACAACCCTAAAATCATTTCTGACTCCTCATAATTAAGGAATTAGGAATCATTCTTTGAGTATTATGAGGTGATAATTTCAGTTGGGGCATGTTCAAATCCAATAAAGCCCGAAGGGCTTTATGATAGATTTGACCACGCCCCAACCGAAATTACATGTATCACCTTATAATACTCAAAGAATGATTCCTTACTACTCATATTTATATTATTTCCAATTTGTACACTTAAAACATAAAAACAACATTGTTTAAATCCACTATATTTTATGTAGTACATGCTAATTTACTACGCGGAGCAGCCAATACCGTTTTTCGGTTACGCTATAAGACATGCCAATTTTGTGTCACTCACGATTCATGTAGTTATTGGGTTTTAGGGTTCAAAATTGATTTGTAATGTTATCGCAGACAAAGACAGTTAAAAATGTAAATATAAAGTCTTACATACCCTCTTGTTTACTTTTGCCGAGCTGCATTACAAGACCTTTGACTTTTTCTGGAATTTTCTCCTTGTAACTCTCTAAGATCAAGCGTTTGATTTCTTGACACCATTTACGCTTTTGATCCAAATTTCTAGCCTGAGATATAAAATAGTTATTAAGTTAGTACTTTGAAAAACCCATCATAATTATCATCCTTTTAAATTCTCTTTCATATTCAATACAGGTTGTCAACCTACAACTGTTGTAAAAGTGACTCATTATAAGTAAATTTTGAAGATAACATACATTTATGTAATTAGTATGAACACAGAATAGCCACATCTCAGATGTAGCGTTTTGCAGCATCACTGGCTAAATACTTTCTAAAGTTATATTTATTATGAACTCTGTTATAATGAATTTATGGATATATAGCAAATCGATTTTGAGTCCTGCAGAGGTGAGAAATTAACCATACCAATTTAACAAATTTTAATAAACATGTAAATCTTTCATTTTCCAATACAACTATTAAAGATCCAAAAGAAAGCAATTTGTTTAATGCCTCAATAATCACAGATAACATAGTAAAAGAAAACAAATGATGTATATTGAATAAGAAGTGCATGTAATGTACTTGTAAATAAGAGGGTGTTCCCAAGACAGGATTGACCCCCACATCTTTAGAATAATTTTTTCTGTTTCAGACATTCTAACATTTAAATTCATGATTCAGACCTAACAAAAACTATTCATTGAAGCTGAATCAGCAATGGGTCTGATTTAAACACATCAGAAGAAAGCAGCTAATTTCAACATCCAAATCATTTCATTTTCATTTATTCAGTGTGCAGTTTAAATTTGATGGAAATTGGATTAAAAAAACACATTAAGCCCAAGCTGTTCACTGGCCTTTGAAATATCACAATTGATTTTGCTTTGAACAAGGAAAAAACACAGGACAAATCAATTACAGGTATACTACCTGTATATGTTTCATAAGTGCGGGCTGTGGAGTCATAACAAAGCAAATAGTATATGTAATCTACAAGGAAAAACATATTTACCTGGAGAGTGTGTTGTCCTCTGGGGTTATCGAAGGGAATCACCTGGAAACTAAGAGGCTCCTTGGGGACGCTCTCAACCAACATTAGGTTAGAACACTGTCGAAAAAAAAACCATGCATGCATATTGACTAAAATACTACAGATACTTATCAAGTAATTAACAAAATATACAAAAAATCTTGTACAGCCAAAAAGCTTGATTGTCAATAAAAGATTCATTATAAAATAAACGCTTGTAGAAAATATGTAAACAATTGTTTTAAAATACCAACCAAGATGAAAATTTTGCAGCTAAGCATGGAATCTTCTTTTTTCTTTGCAATCACAACTCCTTTCTCAAACAAAAAGACCTGTCTAGATGTCTTGGCCCCATAAACATGGAAAGCTCCCTATAAAGACAATCAAAAATGAAGTCAGTAACATTATTCTCAATCCCTCCCTCTATTCATAACATGCATTTACACAGAACAAAATAAAGAAACACTCACATACCACAGAACAGAATGAAGGAACACACCACAAAACAAAAGTGGACACCATGAACCATAAAACAGAATGATGACACAAAAGAAACACACCACAGAACAGGATGAAGACATTTACACACACCACAGAACAGAATGTGGACATGCACACACACCATAGAACAAATTGAGGTCATTCAAACACCACAAAACAGATGTGGACACACACCACAGAACAGAATGAGGACTTAGACTACAGAAAGAATGAGAACATACACCACAAAACAGAATGAGGAAATACACGAAAGAGCAGAATAAAGACACTTAAAGCCATAGAAAGAATGAGGACATACACCACAGAACAAAATGAGGAAATACACCACAGAACAGAATAAGGACATTTAGTGTCACAGAAACGAAATAGGACACACACCACAGAACAGAATAAGGACACTTAGTGTCACAGAAACGAAATAGGACACACACCACAGAACAGAATGGGGACATACACCACAGAACGGAAAAATGACACTTAGTGCCACAGAAAGAATGAGGACACACACCACAGAAAGAATGAGGACACACACCACAGAACAGAATGAGGACATACACCTCAGAACGGAAAAATGACACTTAGTGCCACAGAAAGAATGAGGATACATACCACAGAACAGAATGTGGATACAAACAACAGAACAGAATGAGGACTTAGACTACAGAAAGAATGAGGACATACACCACAGAGCAGAATGAGGACACAGAACAGAACAAGGACATACCACATAGCACAGAATAAGGACACTTAGTGCCACAGAAAGAATGAGGACACACACTACAGAGCAGAACGAGGAAATATCACAGAACAGAATGAGGGACACACAACAGAAAGAATGAGGGACACACCACAGAACAGAATGAGGACATACACCACAGAACAGAATAAGGACACACAAACTACAACAGAATGAGGATCAATATATCAACCATACCACATAATGAGGCCACACACTTTATACCTAACATACACACACAAACACACACACACACACACACAATGTAATGAGGACTGACCTCTAAGACAAGTTCCCCAAGGGTGGTGAGATCCTCTCCCTCATACTCCTCCAGTGTACTCTGGATTTCTTGGACTCGGACTGCATGCTCATGCTTGCGCTTCATTTCATTGATGTGCTGAGCACGCCCAGTCATCTGGTTCAGGGCATGGACTACGACCTCGTACCCATCCTCCGCCTTGTCATAATTCTTCACTATGTTCTACAATGGAGCATTTAAAATATAAAATTTTATTGTACGATAAAAATATTTTTGGAATCCCTAATTTATTCATGAATCAACAGTACAAGCTTTAATATACGAGTATTGTATGTATTAGACTACTATTTTCCAGGCAAAACAGCCAATACTAGTTCATGTGTATGTAGTGTATGCTTTTGATTATGAAAATATACATTACTACTTATATACACATATGGAAAAAGCACATCAGTGACTTCATAGTGATCTATGATAAAAGAAGAAAAAAAAAGAACATTGACACTGGAGGATCACTTCTGGGAGGATCAAAAGGATTGAAAGAAGAAAAAAAGAAAGCCAATACAGAGACTACAAAACTGATGTCAACTCATACATAGATATATATTTCTCTACAAGTCCTTCACCGATCAAATTGAATACAAGTCTTTCTTTGAAGTCAATTACCAAGCAAAAGAGTCAATAGTTGAAGCCCATGGTTCAAAGACTATACAAATCATTATATCAATAGTACACCTTGTCAAGGCTTGGGGTAATGTAATACTATATGTGAGGGCCATTGACTGCCCTAGCTGTTCCGAGTTTTAAATGAATGATCTCACAAAGTCACAAGACTTCATTCATAACTCAGAGGTGACTGCCTTTAAATGGTCAAAAATAGAAATACCAGGTAGCACTGATTTATCTAATGCCACTTTACAATACTTTGAACCATAAAACTTTAAGATGACCAAATTTGAAGAATGATGGAACTCTATTTACTTTAAAATAGACAACATTCCCAGCAAAAAAGGGGGTGATAAGGGAATTCATGCCTAAAATTTTGTCGCCTTTTTTAGTTCTAGATAATTAATTTTGTGTTAAAGTAGCAGCTATACAGGCTGTGATGGTAGTTTTACAATAAAACATTACTTGATACATGTATCACAACAGTAACAAATTAATACTTTAGACCAGCATGCAAGGTATGAAGTATGATCTGGTCACAGTACACAGGTGTGAGACACTCGACACCTGGATACTAACATGCAACAGGAGGTGGTATTTGAGGATTCTCTGGACAGGTTTCAGCAGGTATGCCCCCAGAGGTAGGTTGTGATTCAGGAGTGATTGCAGGGTCTTAAAAATCTCCGACAAATCAGCATCTTTCATCACTCGGGTCAGAATCTCCACGGCACTGCAATAACAAGGAGAGTTGTAACGCAACAATAAGTTACCTTGTGTATGCACTGTAGATAAAATAGGAAGTATTTGGTTTCAGTATTTACATATCATCAAAAGCCATCAATTGGTTTATTTTCAATGCATGACTTAACCACAAAATGCAATTCAAACAAGGGTTAAATCTCACTTATGTCAAGAAAAGGAATTTTAAGCTTTCCCAAAAGGAATGCAAATTGCCCATTTAAAGAAAAAAAAAACACCACTTCATAAACCTTTCCCTATGAATTCCATTTATGACACATGAATTCCATTTTTGAAATTGTTCATATATGTACATAACAATTAGAGTACCTGGGGTAATTTGTGCAGTAGTTTGTGTACACGGAGAAGCCTTCGTTGTTCCGTACAAAGCACTCAGCAATCTGTGCTGCATTGTCATCACATTCTTCTAACTCCACTAGAAATTGCCTGAATCGAAATTCACAAAAATCACCCAACCTTTAAATTAACTTTCAATTAAACTGCTATATTGCAGTGTAAAAGTTGATAGATTTGAAATCTGATCAAGAGATGTATCTGTCTGAAGGCAGTAGCAACACTTCCATCTCTTTTTATGCCACATATGTTGCTGTACCAACTAAATTCGTACCTACTAAATTCGTAGATTTGTAATAAATTCCCAAACAATCGATCTTTGTCATCTGCTGAAAGATGGAGATGTGTTGATCCTTTCAGATAATTCATGTATCCCTGAAATAATAAAGGGATTTTGAATTTTATTGAGAGAGAGACAATAATAAGCTTATATAAGTTTATGATTAAACTGATTCATAATAAGTCTATTATGAACTGTTACGTAAGTTTGAGTGTACATTTCATAATGCTACTTATTCAGAGTGTAAATTTGCTCTTTTTTCATAAAAAGGACGAAAATATGTCAGCTCTTCAGTGTGATGGGACTTAATTTACGATGTAGTTTCCGTTTTCAAGTCATTGCCCTGTAATTTAAGCATGAATTTTGCTTGAAATATTTAATAACATGATAGCTAAAGGGACATAGGAACTTTATACCTGTGAACATTTTTTTGTTAATTTTACAACCACTTGAAATTCCTGAATATTATGTTTCTTTCATGTGATAGACATTGTATGGTTACGATGTATTCCCATCAATTTATTCCATCTAAGAAATGTGACAATTTTTGTGTCCATGGTCATTCCTAATGACTTTATAAACTAGTGTATACCTGTAAACCAGTACATTGTGTGTACTTTTAATTCATACTACTTTTTCATTTAAGTTTTACTTTCTATTTGCATAAACAGAAGACATGGATAAGGATACTGTCCTGATTGTCTCACAGTCTGTCTGAGTACAGTAAAACATGGTTATAATGAAATGCCAGGGATGGGCGATTTTACTTTGTTATAAGCGTAATTCGTTATATCTGTAAAAATTACAACATATAATACAGTCATGGGGAATGAAAATCACTTTGCTGTAAGCGTCAATTCATTATAGGTGTGTTCATTATAACTATGTTTTACTGTATATTTTTTGAAAACAAAATGATCAAGAAAATAATGGAAAACTTGATCATCTGAAAAAAAAAAATGGGGGTCAGGCTGATGTGAAGTTCTTGACTGAACAATGAAATATGGATATGATATAATTGCTTACAATTACGATTCTCAGTTCACAAAAATCTCAATAACTTAAGCCATTGTTTACATAATATCTTAAGGCAGTTGTACTAACAGAACACACACATCTTGTTGTGCTTAACTTATCATAAATTAACTCAAAGCAAAATTGCTTTAATATGCATTTTCAAAAAACCTGTCCTGTAATTAAGTTATGAAGGCATATGCATCCATTAGCTACTCCTTTATGAAAATAGTTACATGTTTTGTACCGCAGACCTTTTGACACACTGTAATTTTCTCCAATGTCTTTCAGTCTACTCATTGTAAACAATTTAAATTTGTGGTTAATTTCCATATGATGTACTTGATTGTCAAGACTGGGCCATCATTATGAGCCATCATACCTTGATTTGAAATATAATCGCACAACTAAGATGTGGGTGTGTTAGGGATTTCATAAACTCTGACAATTTAAAGTTTTTATCTGCGGAGAGTCACACCTTTAACATTAAAGAGACGATGCACCTTCACACTTAAAGAAAAAACCGCACACCTGAAAACAAAGAGATCGACTTAGTTACAGCTGCTTTTCACCCTGCTAAACAATCACAGGAAACTGAATCATTTTTAAAGACCAGAGAACAATTCGTTGAGCTGTAGAGGTGATCTGCTTGTGACACAATAGCTGATAAAAAGGTTGCAGATGTCAAAGCAGGAAGTTGGAAATATCATAGCAAAAAGTCATAAGGAACATACATGTAAGCCTAAAGGACATAAAAAAAAAATAGCCCCCCCCCCCCCCCCCGTGTAAAAGTGTAATTAAAAGTTTCCAAAAAACTTTGCACTTCTAAATATTTGTTTTTAAAAAAAAAACAACTAAAAGTACCATATATATATGTAGAGTTTCAAGATAAATTTCATGACTAGGTTCAATAACACACACGTAAATATAGGTATCGAGTTAAAGCCTCTTCAAGTCTCATATAACAGATTGCACTTTTCCTTTTTTATTTCGTATTTTATGAATTGACAGAGCCAACATCCCAGGTAAACTGAAAAATCTATCCACCTGTCTACATTACCACAGGTGCTGTTCCTTGTCTGTCTTGCGTGTGTGACCATGAATGGGGTAAGAAATGAATTCTCAACATGGAACTGGCTAAGGTTTACCTACATTCCTGTGAAGGTGTAATCGCTCCATTCAAATTATCTTTTTTACCCTTATCTGAATGACCCGACCTTGGAAATGACAAAAACATAGGAATAAAAGCCAACTGGGCCACTAGGACATAAAAGTCATTTTTCTGCCAGAAATGCAATACACATACATTTTTATGTAATATATTCTCAAATACAAAATGTGCTATATATGGATCCATAAGTAAAGACTATTGTCTATGATTGGCTTCGATAATTAGGAGTTTGTACCTGCTTTTCTATTAAGGTTAACATTGAAAGCACCTGGGGTATGTTTTATGGTAAATATAGTGTATAAATGTACTGTGACAATCACGCTACAGTACTACCATCCTGTCACTCTTTATAAAACATACTGATGGGATCACAATACCACATCTGTTGTCAACTTCATTGGTGCAACTTACTATCGAGCTGTTTACTTTGCGTAATTAAAAATAAACATTAGCCATTTCCGACCTCATCTTACAACATAAGTTTTCTTTATATACAATTGATGTCAGAATTCTATACATTGTAATCCTGAGGTAAGGGATTCTGTAAATCAGAAAGGAAAAAATGCTTCGTCATGTTTGATTTTTCTAATTTTTGTTATATACAATATCAATGTTTGCCAAGCGTAACAACTGAGGGAAACAGCCAAACAGCAGATGTTTTAAACCTGAGTATAAAAACAAACTCAGAACATCACTTATTGTATAGGTGTGTTTATTATAGAAAGGTGGACGATGAAAGATGGAGACCAAGCTAAATCAAATCTGAACATCAAACAGAGATAGGGTGTGACCTTCACAAATATGTTGTATTTAATAAAGGAACATCCTTTTTACTATAACCAAGAACTACTAGCATCAGCACATTCCTCTATAAAGGAAATTGGACAGGTATATAACAACCTCTACCCCTAAAACAACAGTACATGCAATATTTCTTACATAAAAAAGATGTTGCGGTGCATACAGTTAAACTTGGTTATAGCGAAGTCCTAAGGACCAGTGGATAAACTCGGCTATTTATGGGAAAATAAATTATTCCAAACAACTTTGTCAATTGGCATATTTAAGTTTTAAAATTATAAATCAATTCTCTGTAAAAGGTGTAAAGTTTGTTATTTTTTCACCTCAACGGGACTCAAAATCAGTTCGCTAAATCTTTAAATGCATTATACCCAAGTTCTTTATAGCTGTAAAAAATTGCCAGGATTTGTTAGGAATCTTGCCAGGGACTTCATAATATTTTGCTATATTGGGGATTTCGTTACATCCATGTTCGTACTAAACAAGTTTTGTTGTATTAACAATTCAATAAAGTTTTGATATTACAGTGTAAAGCATCGGAAAAATCTGACCAAGTGTTTTACTGAATCAAACTTCTTAAATACAGTGTATTAAGCTTCAGGAATCTTATGGTAATATCTAGATGTCACTTGAATGTTAAATTGATAACAAAGTAACGACTATAAACTCATTTACTTGACTGACCAGGTCAACTTAACGGTCAAAATATTTGTAGCTCTACAATAAGTTTTCTTTTATCAAATTCCTGAAGGATAAAGCGTTAAATAAATGGATAAAAAAGGGTATACCCAGCATACCTGAATAATCTCTTTGAGGCTGGAGACATAAGTTCTCTCTGTGTCCACAATTTCGGCGATGACCCGCTGAACCCTGGTGACGTATTTGGTCGGTGAGTCCAGCGGTTTGAGCTGAGCTGAAGATGGAGTACCAGTTTTCTGTGATGTGGATGGAAGCGGGGAACCAGAGTTCACTGAGACAAGGGATGAAGAGCCTGAAGACGAGATGCTCGGACAACTGAGTGACGATGGAAGTGTAAGGGAGTTAGGGGGTATTGAGACAGAGGACAAATTCTGGATATTCTGCACATCCGTGGCAGTTATGGGAGTTTGAGGAGAAAAACTATCTTCAGACTTTGGTTCTTTCTCTGGGTCTACTAAAACTGTATGAGACTGGTTTGGGGATATCACAAGTTTACAAGATTCTGGTCCCTGCTCTAAGATTTTGTCTGATGACACATCACTCACAGAAATTCCTGGAATACTTTGAGCTGGCTTTTCTTTGATAATGGTCTGGTCCTGATTGTCATCATCAATATACAGAATAGGATCTACTGAGGATGGACTGGGGTCAGTAGAACAAAGGTTTGGTCTTTTAACCACATGATGTGAAATCGACGATGAAGATGACCCTGAGCCTTCACTCAAAGGTCGTTTCTTACAATCACTAAGGTCAAGGTCATTGTTCTCAGACAGTAAAACTTTACCTTGACCTTCAGCCTCCATAATGGAGTCTGAACCAGGTGTGTCACATTTATGCACTGTCACCGGAACTGCCAAGGGAAGTCCTTGACATGATGTATTTGCGTCCTGTGTTCCAATTTGGCTCTCCTCAGGGTTCCCATCTACTGAAGTGAGATTGTTTTCAGATGCTAAACTGTCGTAGATGGAGAGCAAGGAGGGGGCTAAATCCAAGGAGGAACCTGCAATAAAGAAAATTCCCGTTACACATCTGTACAGTCAGACAATTACAGGGGGGGAACCTATGACAGATGTCTTTGATTTAAGCAACTGTTATGTAGATGTTTTCAGCAGATAATTATTGTCATGTTCTGACAGAGTAAAACAAACCCTGTCCATTGAAGCCAGAAAAACCATGTAAAATATGATAATTCTTCACATAAAGAGTTGGCCCAACTGTTCTTCCTCCTGAGAACCTGCTTCCATTTACCATGAGAACTCGCTCTACCTGGCATTCATGCACATTAAGACCTGATTATCATCTTTGTTTATCTTGTACCGATTTCTTATTCTTCATTTCACCAACTTCAGGCACTTGTGTGTAAGGTCTTTTCCTTGTTATGAAATTCATGAATAAATGACTACATTAGTGTAGGGAATCTAGACTTTCAAGGTCTGATTCCATTGTACTATACAGCCAATGTTGTAAATAAATTACCATTTCATTACAAGTACCATTACCCTAATTCCACGTACATTTACAGAAAATCATTCACCAAAAAAAAATATTGCATGTTTTTGATGGTAGCTAGGGAAAAATCTGGATTTAGTAGCAGTAATTTCTTATCAACATTGAGTAAATAGGAAAATCTTAGATAATTACTGAACTGAAAGACATGAACAAATTTCTAATTCCTGGGAGTCTGACACATTCTTGTCTATTACCTTCAGGTTGGTTCATCCAGCCCTGTCTATTAAACCCTCCCTCGGTTATTAATTGTGAACATTTGCGCTACCTCCCGATTCCAAATGTTTACTCCCTCAATCAACAAGGATGGCCCCCAAGAACAAGAATATCAATGAATTTATAAATAAATTCTTGGGGCACTCCGTTACATTTGGCAGATGACCACTATACAAACTTGGATAAGTCATTAGTCTTGTACATCCTTGAGAGGGCCTATTACAACACCGCTACCCAAGAGATGTCTAGAGACGGCATCCACTCAGAAAACAAAATATTTGTATAAAAAGGTCAGGTTAATTATCTAATGCTCTGTGGTCAGAGTTCGAAGTGGGAGGGCAATTTTTTTCCCCTATGCAAAGATACCCGATGAACTTTCTCAAATACATTTTTTTCCGCAGTGGTGTTCACCAGATTAGGAAAATATACATAGACGCACACAGATCATTTGTGTAAATATTTGTAAATTTAAAATAGTCTTGTGTTTATATGAGTGCAATAAGGTCATTCTTTAAAGAAAAAAAGAGGTCTTTGTTTAATCTTTCTTTGAGATTTTTGAGTTAAAGCCCAGGTTATGCATACAGCTGAAACTACTCTGGCATTGAAAAAACAAATGAAATGTGACAGACACTGACCTTCATAAGTGAGCTATAAAAACTAATAATCACTGCCTTCTAAAAAACTGAGTAACTTTCTCTTCTTTCCTTATATACCCTGACGTTCCAAGTATTTCATATCTAATCTTCATACACAATTTCATGAATATTAAATGGGTCAGCCCAAGCGGAAATTTGACATAGGTCGCCAATCTCAGATGTCATAAAGTTACCTAGATCGGGCCATTATAAATTAGTTTAACGTGTCCTGGTGTGAAAACAGTTATATGAATCCCTCCTACCTTCCCTTAGGTCAATAAATACCTGAAATTCTCTCCATCAACAAAAACAGTCAAGAAACTTTATAATAGAACGATTTAAGAAAGCAAAAAGCCAATGAATTGTTTAAAAGTAAAGTGACATTTTGGGGCCTTTCAGCAATTTGTGTCCCACAGAGCAGGGATGGGTAGGATTGCTAGGGTTTATGACAGCTATAATACGTACACTTCTGGTGGGCATGCTTGTACTCTGAAATTACTGGAAGTGGCATGCTGAAATTAACTGCATTTGCCTCCAGATAAAATGACACCGTTAAATATCATGTGTTATATAATCATTGATTTAAACCGTGATATGAACATAATTTTTGACTTGATTTACACTTCTGCAGGTCTATTTTCATCAATTCGTAACTTGAAATCTTTTATATGATATGATTTGAGACGTAATTTACCCTTCAATTTCTATCTCAACAGAAAAAATAAAAATCATTTCTTTCAAACATGCACTACCAAGAAACCATTAACAAACAATTATATTAAACACATGCATGATCTTCCTCGATCTCTATCTTATTATTTCCAAATGCATGTTTCACTCAAAAACTAAAAGACAAACTGATAAAACCCAGAGATCGTCATTAACTCTCAGGAGAATTCAATGCTACGTGTATATACAAAACAGATTTATACACACTCAATTTACCAAAAAATATAAAAGAGAAATTCTAGGTTACCAAAAAATTCCTCCCAGTGAAGAGAGTTCCTGACCAACTTTGACTGCCGTGCACAACTTGTCAAATTAGCAGGGGACGGAGCACAGTTCCCCTTCATCATTCTGATGACTGGCACACTAGTCTGTCTCCTCTCTGTGACCGGGGAGTTTGGGGTCTCCACTAATAACTCTCCTCGGCTTTGAACCTGAACCCTGGAGCAATATTCCATAGTCTCTTTGTTCACACATCAATCAATCTTCTCTACACTATTAATCCAGTGTCTTCTGAATCTGTCACTCATATTCCAAAAATTCTTTTTTTAAATTCCAAAATAGTAAAAAAAAATTGAAAAAAATTTCCCGTATAAACACTCTTGACAAGCAATTGCTTCAGGCCCTGTCTGATAGTGTTTAAAATCTGATCATGTTCCTGTAATGATGGTGTATTAATCCACTCCCATTGCTGTGTTAGCTGCCTCCCTGATCTTTCTCTCTTTCTCTCTGTCTCTCCCCGTGCTCTGGTTGTGTGCTTTACATATACAATATCCAGGTAAGGCCACAACGCGTCTATTTTCACTTTACCACAGACGTGTCTGGTGATTCAACATTCAATGATTAATTTCCCACCTGATACAGAGTCTCTCACAATGGAAGACCGTTTTTTGTAGACTGTGCTAAAAGATAACACATTCAGGTCCTGCTAGAAGTGTGCCAGATTTGAAATGATAGAGCACAACAAACATGGACCGTCTCCTGCCCATGTTTTGACCCTAGGTAACCCTCCTGTTGTATGCAATACACCTCCTCTGTAAACAATGCTCAGTACTCTGACTATACAGGGGCTTGGTCTAATACCTTCCCACCTTGATCAATCTGAGTGCATGTAGAATTGCAGCATAAAACCCTTCCAATGGGTCCAATTAATTTAAATGGAAGTGAATCCAAACAATTTTTTTTCAACATGGTTAAGTACTGGTACATGCATTTGTAATTGCCTTTGTGTGAAATTCATTATTAGGGATTGCAAAATTAAATGTTTAATACAGACAAAATTAAAAATGTGTGAAGGAATATCAATTGAAGTGACTATGATATTTAAAGTTGACCAAAAGAGAGAGAGAGAGAGAGAGAGAGAGAGAGAGAGAGAGAGAGAGTATTAAGTATATTGCTATATTGCAAGTAAAAAATATAGGTAATGCCTGGTGCAGTGAGATGGCCTCCAGTGATGAGCAATTTATAGCCCAGATGTGCAATAACTGTATATATAATGTAGCCAGCTCTGTGATTCCTATCGCATTGTAGGGCACAGGGGGAGGCTAAGCATTTCCTCAGACAGGGACCACAATTAGTCACAGTCTACTGGTGCCGTTTGATTTTCTCTGGGGGTTGGGGTGGATCACAGAGGAGTGGGCTCTTTGAACTCAGTCATGCCTGGATGAAGGAGTCTGTTTTCCTGCTGCAACTGCCAAAATGATTTCATTGATTCCGGAATTCACCTCCAAAAAAATTTCTCTGACATATTTCCTATCATTAATTCAACCTTCGAGCTACTACTGCCATGTGGCTACCACATTAATAACCTGAGAAAAAATTTGTTCCTCCTCCCCGGATGTCAATGGGGAACTATGACTGAAGTCACTGACATAACTTATTTGTAGCCAGGTGCTCCTCAATTAGACTTTGAACTTCTCAGTCTGTGTGTATGGCATAATATTATCCTCATTTTACAGCAATGAAATGTTTATATTATTAGATCTCTGCAGGTATAACATTGGGGGAGTCCTGATAAGCTGGCATTCCCCAGCATGATTCATAAACACTGCACAAGCTGTTAAAAGATACACATCTAACAGGGAAAATTTGGCCTTGAAATACACATTTTCTTCTAATAATCTTATTTCTTGTCTTCAAAACAAATGAGTTAGCCAAGCATGACCAAATCAACCAAACAAGCCTAATAAATGAACCTGTTTACCTGCTGGTATATATCTCCATGGAGTGATTGCCTGAGAGGTGGCCATCTCATAATGAAAGTAAATGAAATCCAAGTCTCAATACTATTGTCAACAGAACAGAAAACCTGAAAAAACAACTCCTTGTCTGATAGCCACTGCTGACCCCATGCCTTTCTTGTATTCTTTTTTTTTACAGACTGTGGTATAATGCCCACCTCAGTCATACTGTAGAATATATCATGGACCCCCAAGGTTTAAATTATTTCATCAGTGAATCAGAGCCATTTAGTTTATATTGACAGGTCTGGAGGCCTGGGGCCTTAATAATTTGTCTGATCACTTTAAGTACAACATTACCTGTGTCTGCTATGTAATGACACCTGGTTCGTCCCTGTCAATGCATAACACTGAGAGTCCCCTGCAACTTAATACACAGATGTTTATGTACATTCAGGAAGCTTATTACGTGCACTGTGTCTACAAGGGCAATTACTCCTGCATTGAAAACACACCTGTAAAAACTAAACAGACTGGCTTTCAGAGTTGACATGTAAATACATTCTAATAAAAGTTACCTGATTGAAACAACTGAAATGAGAACTTGTTGACTTCCTAATAATCCTTTAAAGACCGTCCTGACTAACACAAAAAGTCTACTAATCTGGGACTCAAGATCGAGCAATGCACAGGTAGGCTTAGTCCCTGTCAATCACGAGCAGTGTCCATTTACGCTCCAACGACTTAATCACAATGTTATTTAAGAAAGTATTGAAGTGCAAATACGGAGCATAAATAGCACATATATACGTGAGATTTCACAGTTTAGCCGAGTCACTCAATCAGCTAGGCAGACTGAAACTCGTATGACAGTTTATGTGCTTCAATTTATCTCAAGTAAAATCAGGTAGTCTAAGAGATTCTCCTCTAATACAGGAAAAACATCCAAGAATGCATTTAATCTTCCATGATATTTTCTTTGCGTTTATAGCTTCGGCAGCATCATGATAACAGGTAAGTAATACCTATCAGACGATTTCTGCATCAATCAATGGAGTCTGACTGTTAACACAAGGAAAATGAACACACAAAAACATGTAAATATTTGTAGTAGACTGGCCCACTTACATCTGAAGACAGCCCTTGTGGGTGACAGTTCCTCGTCGCTGTACCAGTGGCCATTGGTACATCCAGTTCCTGACAGAGTCTGAAAGCAAAAAAAAGCTGGCACAATATTCCACCTGTTGAATGCATCTTGGAAATAAATTCAAATTGTCATATCAAATCAAAGTCTATAAAACTCAGTAGCAAGAAACATAACCCAAAAACGTTTGTTTCTCCTTTGATGGATAAGATCTAGAATTATTACCTGATGTTTACAAATGAAAATTATGAATCATACTTTTGCTGCATATTTAATCACTTTATGGGTCATATATTCAAATTATGATATTGTGGTTTATCATCTACACCCAAATCAATTCTTGACACTTCCTAATTTGTATAGAAATCCCAATATATATGTTTAAATGTTATTCAGACTTCTCAACCTTACCGCCGATTTGTTTGTCCATGTAAATCCTTTTCTCCGAATGGCTTGTCGCCGATCTTTCTTTGACTTATTATCCATATTTATTTACTATCACATTGCCTAACCATCAAAGTTGTATTTACATGTATTCCAAAACAACTTTTCTATACCGACTCTGTCACATTCATATGTTAATGGATAAAGAAAAACACGGTTTGTGACGATCATCTTTGATCACACAAAACTCACAAGACCTGTTTTGAAGCAATGTACACTCATCAAAAGTAAACACAGCATGTAATTTTAACCATCCAAGAGTTGATATCCTTCATTCACATGAATATTCAGGGTAAATACCGCATTAAAGTGCACAACTTAAAAACCTCCTGTATTATAGTAATCTATGCTACGTTCATGTCATGTCGAACACTGATTTTTTTTTTTTCCATGTTTTTTCTCACTCCTACGAAATGTGTTTTAAGAACGTCATCTCTCTCACATTCCAGTGGTCGTAATGACAAGAGCCTCTCGTTCATCGGACATGGTATGCTACTGACACATCACGCATATTGTTTTATAATAGAGAGTAACCAAGAAACCCATTTCCTGGTAAATATCTACCAGAAAACTGATTTCTACAAAAATCCTCAAGACACTGGAACTTGGCCTGATAAGCAGGCTCAGAATGAATAGCAGGACCTTAAGACCAAGAAGATATATTATAAGGCAAGACTGAAAATTCCTAGGGCACTCTACAACAACAATTAAAAGGGCATTAATTCCCATAAATTCCACATTTATTTAATGGATGCCTGGACACATATATCTCATTATAGGCCCCAATCTCCATACATGCAAGGTAAATAACACATCTCTGTAATACAATTCACACAACGCTGGGCTAGATTTTTTATTACTCGATCATGTCCCATCAAATTCTACGACTTCCTTCTGCCCTTGATAGATGGTTATTCAATCACATACTAAACTGTACAGTCTCCTTGGGTTAGACTCCTCATTATAATTCAAGCCACAGAATATCAAATATCCCTTGTTATAATATGTGTATTGTATATGAAGGTAATTTAACACCTGGTTTACTGCTATATTTTCAAACTTTAACCTGAGATAGACACATATAGTTGCTTTTTTAAGGTCTTCCGTTTTCAACGGAAGACCTTGTACTGATTCTGTTGGTAATTCTTTTTATTCTTTTTTTTCTTCTAGACGTTTTTTAAAACTCAAATATCTTGCTTGTTTGTTGTCCTATAAAGTTCAAATTTGCAGAGCTTATTGGTAGTTACTATTTCTCAATAGCTATGGAAAATCGTTGATATCGACACCTCCGGTACCGAGTTATTCCCCTTTTTCCCCAAAATATAGGCATTCTTGTGCACGCAAAGGCTCTGAAACCGCTCACAGCCTGTGTTACAAAGTCACAAATCTTCAAAATAGAGAGTTTGAACGTTGTCCTCCGAGTTTTGTTTTTACAATTTTCCTCCTTTAAAGTTTCAAAAAATTAATTTGAATTTGTGTTTCAAAAAATGCTGATTTTTTGTTGTGTTTTTGTTATGTAGCTCTTTAGTTTAAAATTTTCTCTAAACACATATAGAACAAAATATGTGCAAAATGTCAAGGGCTTTCACTTGACACCATTGAAAAAGGGCTGGTCCCTTAAATTAGGGGTCTAGAGCACTTAAAATTCTTCGCTTTATAACTCAAAAATGGTTAATATTTCGCTATAGCTGTCGATAGAAAAGTTGTTCATTATTGTGTTATCAATGTCGTTACAAAACTATTTTGTACCGGTAATGCGTATTATGAGTGTAAAAAGCTTGTCTTGTTAACATGTACCTGTATTCATTTGGCAAGTAAGCGAATCGTCTTCGTGCGAATAACGTACATTTATTAACAGCTGAAAGTGTTCCAGCATATACGGGATGCTTTGATTCATTTGAAAAAGTGTCTAAAAAGTATACGTGTACATGTTTTTCTTACAGCCTTTTTTTTTTGGAGTAACCTCTGTTTAGGTCCTATAGTGGACAACCGTTAAGAAAAACAAAAACGAGAAAATATAAACGTTCTTTTTCTTATCTAGTAAGATACATAAACTAGATTTTTAAAAAAAATAACTTCCATGAAATGGATTTGAGTCATTTTACTGCAAGCATTTCAAACCGACCTAAATTCTTAGTTGTGTGCGTCATTACATAACCCATCTCGCCCGCGGCCGAGAAATTCGATCGCCAAGGTCGCGGCTGGACTACCTAGCGGTCAGCGGTAATCTAATACACAAGAATCGCGTCTGTCATATATGATTTTACTTAGCAGCAAACACAAGAATCGTACACAATGACATTAAAGCTTACTCTTCTTAATTTGAATTAAACGATAGAATAAGAAATCGTTCTGTTTAATCATAAACTCGAACTGAAGCAGTATCAGACAGATAGATCAACTGTGGGATTAAAGGGGGGAAAAACTTATATTAATTAGAGTTTATTCATCATACTGCAAACATTGTAAATCTTCCTTGGTTCTGAGCTTTTTATGTGTGTTTTAACTTTACGTAAGTTATCCGATCCCTCATCCGCGGCCGAGGAAATCGGTCGCGGCTGCACTACCTAGAGGTCAGCGGTTATCTAATAACAAGATATATATACAAGAACTGTTTCAATTTTACGTTCTTTTTGTTCACCTTCAATTTATTGAATGAAACATTAGAATGTGAATTGAGAAGCCCCTCTAAAAATTGATAAAAGCGATATTGTTCCAAATCAGAAACATCATCAGACATAAATCAATAGTGAATTTGTAATTCTAAAATGTTCTAAAAACTATACATGTACTAATAATGTTATAGATAAACAACGAAAAACCACAAAGATTAAACCTTCAAATGATCACCCCTAGAACATAGCCAAGGAGATCCCGCGCGAGTGGACAAGTTATCCGCGGTAGCTCGTGTTCTTCTGCATGTACTTGATCACACGTGCATGTTTATTGATATTTTGTACGATTCCAACTATTTGTTTATTCGAGATTTTGACCGGTACATGTAAGATTGACTTGTGTTTCAATTTAAGATTTTTTTTATTTACCCACGAATATTTTCGCTAGATACTGCTGAGAGGTTTTATAGATATCGTAGAAAGTAGTTGACGTCTTCATAAGGAAGCACATAAAATGAGAGAGAAGGAGAGAGAGAGAGAGAGAGAGAGAGCGCGCTCAAAATTGGAAGCATTATTTAGCCGAATTAAGAAAATGAAACAGTCTCCAAGCGTTCAAGGCAGGATAAAAAAAATCAAATATCAAATTAACACATGCGGTAGAGGCAATTGCAACTTCTCTGGCCTTTCTGGCAAGTTTGGAAAAACACCTCGAATGTATTAACATCACCGGATGTTAGAATATTATACAAAATGGAGTCGCTTCCCATTAAAATAAGTATCGGCAAGAAGTTTTGTATGTCGTTTCTGTGTTATATTTTAGTGTATATTGATACCTTTAATGAAGTCTAGCTTACATCTCAACAGATCGTAAAATGTGTTGTAATTATATCAAGTTTTAAAAAAAGGGAGGTCGTCATGGACGCCTAGGTAATACATTTGAAGTGTTTTTCCGAGCTTGCCAGAAAGGCCCGAGAAGTTGCGATTGGCGGTAGAGGCTGACACGATAGAATTGAGGGATTTAGTGATTATTTTTAGAATGTTCACATGAGTTTTTAAACAAGATTTGTTTAGATTTTATCGGTTTCATGATCACAGTGCAAGGGATTTTTTTTTTTCAAAATGTGGCGAAGACCCATTTTTGGCGACCGCTTAACATGTGTACATTTTTCTCCTCAATGTATGTCACCTTCCCACCCGTGTGTTTATTCGGTCAGTCTATGCTAAGTCAAATGAATCCGCTCCACGTGCGACCGAAAATCTCGTGTCGCGTCAGCGCACATAGCCTAGAATATTGCCCCTGGGCTGCAGATCAGCAATTGATAAATAATTGAGTAACATTTGAAAGGATGCTTTCAATGCAGCGGTCAATTGTTAAACAATAAGTGTTTAAATATTCGATGTCAATCAACCTCACATTAAAGGTGCGATATCGTAATCTGAGAATGTGGCTAAAAAATTAACCTGTTGAACACGCTAAACTTCTATAGTTATGAACAGAATAAAATATATATTATCAGAGACTTAAATAACTTAAAAAGTTATTTATGTCTCTGGTTTTATAAGTTAACAGTTTTAAGTCAAATATTAAATAAAATTGTTCTCAGGATTAGAAGTAATGATATACGACTACATTAAGCAATAAAGTCGGTCGATCGTCATTAAATCATCAGAGTACTGCAAGTGTCGACAATTTCTTATTTCTTTGAAATAATTGTAGTAGTTCAATTGACTTGCAGACTATAATATAGCGACTTTTCTGCCTCCCAAAAATGTATGCATTTAATTGCGATAGATATTTGTTCTTGGGGATTTTACTTATTGTTATATGCACATTGATAAAAAAAATCATTGAAGTTGTGTAATATGAGGTTGTAATGCAGATTAAAACTCAGCTGAATATTTTATTTTTAATCTAGCTTGTCAAAATGGGAGATTGTTAACTTGTAGCTTGTTAACTCTGAAAAAGTCTAGAACAGAAGAAATAAAGTCTTTATAGCTTTCGCTACATCTTCTTATTTATGTGTACATGTATGCGTACATAAAGCTATTTTAGATTTTTTTTTTTACTGTATAAAAAAGTGTTGTTTTTCCTAACCTTAAATTTAAATCTATAGAAATTCAATATCTACATGTAACATCTCAAAAGCTTTGATAGCTTATTACCGCTTGGAAATCATTTAGTGATGCAAATTGACAAATGCCCATGAAAAGACATTATTGGACCCCAAGGGTTTCTTATCCTTTCCGACGATGATGAGAAGAACTCAAATGTGCATACAAATCATACATTTACATGTATATTTATATGTGATATGATAGAAATAATTGAAAAATATAGGTCTTTTTTGTGCCGCACAAAACGGGCGAAAAAGATTTTTAAACCCCACGAAAAAAAATTGAGGGGGGGGGGGTTAAATAAAAATCACCTTGTCCGTCCGTACGTCGTGTCCGGTCTATATCTTTCTGATGGAGAAACATTGGAAGTGTTCTTACTTCATACAAATAATACTCGTTACCTGACGAAGCTTCATGACCTAAACCCAAGGTCATTTGGACAAAGTAAAGGTCACTGGCAGGAAAAGTGCAAAATTTGTTTCCGGTCCACTTTGGAATTTCTTACTTCACACAAAGATTGCTTATGACCTGAGGGTGTGTAATGATTTGTTCCTAAGTCATTTAAGGAGAAACATTGGGAGTTTATATTTCATGTAAAGATTCCTGATGACCGATGATGTGTCATGAACTTGACCCAGGGTCAGTTGCGCAAGTTCAAAGTCATATTAAACATGTGTCATATCTTGTATTAATGGAAATGAGTAAAAGCTGGAGTTTGTCATAAAGATTACTTGTGACCTGTAAATATACCCTGCCTTGTCTGACTCACTTATTAAAGAAAACGAACCATCCATTATTCTCTAATAGAGAAATACGTGAGTAATGACTTCTTTCTTAGAGGGGATATCATTTGTGAGCTTGCTAACAGTACCTTTTAGATGGTCCAGTGGGAGCAATGCCCCCTTTCTCTCAACCAAAATTTCCCTTAAGTTAACGCTTAGAAAATTGGTTTTTGGGTCATTTCCCCCACCGCCACATCCACACTTTTATTATAATTAAATTAATTATATACATGTACATAAATGATGTACTTTTTAAAGTTATCCTAAACTTGAAGTAAGTTAAACAAAGAACTTGCCTGGTATGAAAATAATACTTTGAAATTGAGTCTCGTTTTCGATTTCTTGAACTTACTATTATCATATTGATAATCCAGTATAATTAAAAACCATTTCCCTTCTCCTTACACTCGCCAGGTTCTGATAGACCTGTATCAATAACAGACTATACCCACTTGACCTCCACATTTGCATACAAATTAAATAAACACCTACTTAGCAAAGATATGCCTTTATCTGTTTAATGAGTAGTGCAATACGCAATCTAGAGGTTACATAGAAAACAGGTATGAGTCTCCATTTGAAGAGTTCCAATCAATTTTCTAAAGCTCTAATTCGTAAGAAGAAATTGTCATGTAAAGATGACCTTTTATCAATACAGGGTCTGTCAGGCTCTGACAAGTGTCAGGAGAAGGAGGTATTTTAATGAGACTGATGGACAATCCTTTCGCGACACGAAGTTGCGACGGAAGACCTACTCGTTGCTTTGCAACGAGCTCGGCTCTAGTTTCTTTCTGGTTTTTGTTAATGCAGGTAATTATTAGCTAAAACAATGCATCTGTGTCTGCATCTCTATTGAAATTTGATTCAATTCTGAATCAGCATTTAAAATTTACAATCTATCATATAGTCCTTTGGGCTTTATTGGATTTGATCACCCACCGCGGCATTTTACCACCTCATCATACTCAAAGAATGATTCCTAATTCCTAAAAGCTGTAAAGACAGTTTTGGTATAAGAACCCAATCCTCTCAACTGAGAAAATCATTGACATTATGTATTTGGCATATTGAATATGAAAATAATTTCATTACCAACAAAAATATGTTTTACAAGAACATCATTTAATTTACTTCTTAGAATTCAAGTTGTTCAGAAATACACTGATTAATAAATACACCGAAATACATCAGAAATACATTGAAGCATCTTTTTTTGGCCATCAAATCCTAGTTTTAAATTATCATTTTTTAAAAATAAATGCAAGTACTTAGAAGTTTTATTATGGAAATAGTAAAATCTGTCAAATTTTGCTATTGGAATGGGTCAGATATTTGTTCAGAATTTGAGGGGGATCACTGCCCTTGTCCATATATCCCTAGTTAAATATAATGCACATACTAGTACATTTATATGATGCAAGTAATGCTATATAAAATAATATTGATATGAATAAAAATCAGTCTACCACACCCCTCCCCTCCTACACCACCCCCTGCTCCTTTCTAATTTTTTTTTTGCAGGTAAAATTTGCAGGAAAGGAGTGGGTTTCCCATCGATTTCATATCAATTCCAGTTGATAGTTGAAAAAGATATTATAAAAGCCACTCTGAAAATAACAATTTGTTACAGTCTAAAGATAACTAAATTTTAAAACTTAAAGTTTAAGAATGTGTAAAATGATTACATTATTAAAAATATATAGATGGGATAGAAAGGGAATCCAAACATTTTATCAATACATATTCTATTAATTTTAACAGTATACTAGATGATGAAACTCATTTTTTGATTGATCACCAAAGAGAAGAAATATTCCAGTTAATTAAAAGCAAAATTCCAAAATTTTTAGCTTTAGATAATGATCAAAAACTTTTTTGGTTACTCAATATCAATATTGAAGACAAGGAAATTCTTAATCTTGTGGGCAAATTTATAAATGATAACATGCTATAGTATTTCTTTTAAGTGAAATATTGTTGAAATTAACATTGTCATATATATATTTGCTATAACTGTTATACTTTAATAAATTTTACATTCTTCATTGGCATGTCTTTTTCTTGTAATTATAATAATGTCATGTGTTTGTCTGTTAATCTGGACTCTGAATTAGAAATAAATGATCTGTATCTGTATGACACCTTTATGTGTATGTATAATTACATTATATGACAGCTAGAAGAACAAATACGTTCATCTACATGTAAGTAAGTAAATTATTTATTACAGTGACGTGAACATTTCAATATTGAACATATACATCAGCTGTACATATTGAAATATAACATATATATTGTCATACCCGGCCCATCGGACCTATATGTCACTGTTTTAAATTTTAATACAAATATAAAGTCAAATGAAAGTTTACTTTTTCTCATCCTGAAAGCTTTAAATATGAATTGAGCACATTGTCAGGAAAAGTTACAGAGTAATGTTTTAAATAAATCCCTGTCATTAAAATTCTGTCATAAAAAAGTGCATTTTAAGAGGAAATTTTACATCATGTAACTAATGTCAACAGTTGTAAACCAACATCCAATTAAAGAAAAACTAAATATACATGCATATATACCAGCAAACCATTGTGTTCTGTCAACATCATTTTCGTCTTCTTCCATAACCGGACATTTCTCCAGTTCACTAAAATCGGAATCGATCCTGTAATAAAATCTTCTTGATGGTTGTCGTTTGAGTTTCACATAATTATATGTGCTTAATGTGCCATTAGTATAGCTTTGTTGACTTGAATACCAATTTTTTTACATATTTAAAAATAATTTTAATATGGTTTTATGACAGACTGACTTAAAGTTATGCTCCCCATAATCTGATAAGATTAATTTCTTTCCATTAATAAGTTTGAACCAGAGATATAATTTGTGTCCGAAAAATGTGACTTGGATCAGTTCAATGATTTAACATATTCCCCACTTCTCACGTTTATTTGCCCTTTATATTTCAGCTGGGCAAACTTATTATGATTTTGCATAATGCTTAGATACCACATACAATCAATTACTGATTTGATGTAAAACTATGATTAACTGCAGCAAAAGTCTTTTCGTCTTCGTTGTAATGAACAACTTATTTTATGATTCAAACAAGGGTTTTTAGTAGCCTAGATGGGTTTATTTTAATTGCAACACACAGAAATACATATATTAAAGATCACCAATTTTAATAATTTTTGTGTTCGGGAACAAATTACGAACAGCACTGTCCGGCAAACGAGCCCCTGTGGCAATGACACTGAGCTTAATTACTGATTTCATACTTTAAAATTAATTTGCCTCTTTCTTCTATTGAAGATATTTTAAAATTCTCTGAATTTTAAAACTTTAATGTAACATATTAATAAATTACCTCTAATAACACGGGAGTTGAGGTATCTTTGGAAAAGCCCGAACACTTCGACAATATGCAGGTGGGGTAGGCGCAAAGTATTATTTTCAGGGTATTTTATAAAAAAAAATTCGAATCCTACTGCTGAACATCCAAGTTTTTTCGTCCAAACTCATTCCACGTGGATAGAAAATCTACATTTATAAAAGAAAACCATCTCACGTGCATGTATGAAATGAGGTGTCTTTGATCGAAAACCCGATATGGCGTAGGGGGCTGTGTTCTTGTGGCGAAAGGGTGGGGTGGGGCTGTGACTCTTTTTTTATTTTAGAAATTGTTGAACAAAAATCCATGTCAACCACTTAGAACATTTTCTTTATCAGAGTATACCATCTATCATAACTATTTTCAGTGTAAGAAAATATAATAATATATTATATTTAATTTCTCAAAACGTTGCAAAAATGACGATTCACTGTCACAATAACGTTACGTTATGGTCTCATTTTGAACAGCATTTTGGCGTTACTATAGTTTTTACAAACACCATGCGCAACGTCCGAATGTGCTTAATACTTTCCGGACTATCTTGCGAGCAAGATTTAAGGTTAAATTAAAAATTAAATATCATTACCTTCTGAAAATAGATTGATAAGAACACCGTTACAGTAGCACATTTAGGCACAGTTGATGGGGAGGGGACATATGTTGAATTATTAGGATTGTTTGTCAGCTCACTACACCATTTTCACCAGTCTTTTGAAACCTGCATCGACCGAATTAAAATAAATCTGCTTTCTCTTTATACGGTTCTGATTTAACTCAATTTTAGATAAATAAAAAACGAACCCTTAAATAACAAGTGAACAAATTGTAACTACATTTATATAAATATATGTGCTACATGCAATAATGAAGTTTTCTGTCAATTTTTTTCTTTTGCACGTCGATAAAAATAAGGATTGTTGAATTCACCGTTAAAGGAAGTGGGCGCTTAAGATGTAGATTCGGTAGGAATCTGGGCGCACAAGGAAAGTAAAAATGTCGTCGATTAATTTTGCACATTTTTCGAATTATAACAGTTATTTGGGTTTTGTTGGGCGTGGAGTGGGTAGAAAAATGTTTGTAATGCAAAAGGTTTTATCATAATATGGGTCTAATATGGAATTCCATATACGACAGCCAACTGCCAGCTGCCAACTGCTTACTGCCAACTGTTTACTACTCACTGCCAACTGCTTACTGCCAATTGCTTTCTCTACCTCTTTATTTGGTTAAGCGCATGTGCATACATTTATTTGAGGATGGAGGGATTGGTAGATAGGTCTTTCAAAAAAGGGTCCACTCTATGCCACTTATTTTAAGAGTAGGTATGGAATTCCATATACGACAGCCATCTGTCAGCTACCAACTGCTTGCTGCCTACTGCCAACTTGCTTTCTCCTGACTCCTGCTTTCTCCTGCCAGTTGCTTGTAGATGGTCTTGTCTCAGAAAAATTAATGTTTCTGAATATAATCCGATCTTGTAAAGAAACAGGTCGCGTGCTTTATGTGAACGTAATTTGTCTCAGTGTATCAGAAATGGGAAACTAGTAATTATAATATGAAAAAATCATATAAGCTATGAATGATAGAGGTTCATTAAAACGTTGGTTTTTTTCACTGTTTTTGTTGTAATTTAAAATCCTGATTTGCATTGCTCTGTACGCGATATTTAGTATCCCCTTGCGCAACTTGCTGCAAAGAATCTGCGTTGGGAATGATGGAATATGACCGCCAATACCATCCATGGCTTTTAAAAAGTGTTTTGACCACATTGGTTTGAGCAGGTTAAATTAAAACTCTACAGTGTAGTGGTGTGGTGTGTGTTTAACATTTATTTTTACAGAAATCATGTTACTACGTTAAACTTTAAAAAACCTAGGTTATAAGGTTTGCAAAAAGTTCCATAGCCCCGTGTAACGTGCTTGTTAGCAGTAGATTTAGATGCAACATCGATTCTGAAGCAATTTCAGAAAACTCACTACATTACAAAATCATTTTCAGTTGCCTGAATATTTTCAAACATATGAAGAATGTTTCAGTCTACATCCTTTTTTATATCGCAACAACCAAACACTTCTGGTTGATACACAAAAAAGATGGACGATCCGATGGACAAAATGTGTTTTGATTTCTAATTATATGATTATTCCATGTGTCCATCACTCTTTCAAGGTCATTCTAGACGACAGGACTGAAACAAAGTCTCAGTCTTTCTATATGGATAGCATCAGACAAATCAATATCTCCACTATCTCTTATGTCTCTCAAAAGTGTTAAACACGAGTTAATGTACGTTTCTTTAAGATATCCCCACCATCTTTCTATTCTTTTACTATTAAGGGGGTTGACTCCCTGTAAAAACACAGTTTTCCGCGAATTCAATGTTATTATCTTCACGAAGTAGTGAATGTACATCTGCCATTCAACAATTTTCTGTCCCTGCATCTGCTTATGGAATTCCATATACGACAGCCAACTGTCAGCTGCCAACTGTTTACTGCTTACTGCCTATTGCCAACTGCTTACTGCCAACTGGTCTTGTCTTAGAAATAAATTCATAAGTGGAAGACGGTTTAATTAATGTTTCTGACTACATTCCGATCTTGAAACAGGCCTGTCAGACTGCTGCTTTATGTTAACCATTTTGAACATGCATCTCTTTTCAAGTTTGTTATCTCCGTTCGGAAAGCGTCGTTTCTTACATGATCATTGCGATAAATGTTATAGATATTCTTTACATTATGACGGCCAATCTGTGATTTCATATTGCAATGTAATTCAAACAGCCGATACCTCAGTATATCAGAAATGTGATAATTGATAATTAATAAAAACATCATATATAAAGGAATCATTTAAATTCGTAGGGGCCAATTTTCGTGGTTTGTGGGATTTTTTATCATTCGTGGGGATTTAATTCTTGGATGGGTCGTTTTCAGTTTCAGTAAGAAAAGTAACTCTTTTCAAAATTTGTTTTCGTCGAAAATGTAAATTCGTGGGAGGAGGGCTCCCACGAATTAAAAAACGAAAATTGAGCAACTGCGAATTCTAATAATTCCACAGATTGCTATATGATTGACAAAGGTTCATTAAAACGTTAGTTTTTCTCACTGTTTTTGTTGTAATGTGAAATTCTGATTTGCATTGCTTTGTACGCGATAATACGAATTTCGTATCCGATGATATTTTTGGCATACCGAAGTCAGGGGGAGCTTATGCTATACCCCCGGCGTCGGCCTCCGGACCTGGTTAAAGTTTTTGGTGCAGGTCCTGTATCTAAGTTATCACTTGTCGTATCTTCACCACACCTGCATGAATGAATCATCTATACCTACTCATGGACTTGAAAGACCTGGATGCTGAATCTGGGCCATGAATTTCAGATGCTGGAGGAATTAAGGTTTTCAGAGCAGGTTCAAGTTTTTAATTGGAGCAGGTGTCCTTTGATAGCCATTTCTAAGTTACTACTGGACCTAACTTCACAAAACGTGCATGGATGGAGCGTCTTATGATACTGATGCACTTGACAGGCTTGAATGCTGAATCTGAGCCATATGTTTCGGATGCGGAATAAGGATCTGGTTTTTGGAGCTGGTTTAAGTTTTGGAACAGGTGTCTTTTGATGACTACTATATACTATATCTTTGTTATTACTGGTCCTAACTTCACCAAACTTCAATGGATCCGATGATGTGCGTCTTGTGATACAGGTCTTCGCACTTGACAGGCTTGAATGGTGAATCTAAGCCATAGGTTTCAGATGCTGATTGAGGCAAAGATTTTTGGAGCTGGTGCCCTCTGATGATTATATCTTAGTTATTACTGGTTCTAACTTCACCAAACTTGCTCCTATAGATGATTATAGTACTGTACTGTTATGATACACTATTGTATGTTACAATATTGTAATGTATCATGTGATATGATATAGATGAAATGATATTATATTGTATCATATAATATGTGATGTTAAACAATAATGTATAAAATGATACAATTTTGTATCATTTGATACAATATCACATTTTATAATTATATATTTCAGTACTACATTGTATCATATTATATATCATATGACCAAATATTGTACGATATCATAGGATGCAATATCGTATTTTATATTAATTAGTGTATTGCGAATCATTTTATCATACAATACTGTATAAAATTTACATATGATTATCATACAATTTTGTATCATGATATATGCTACAGTATCCAACATCCAAGATCATTATGTATGATTTTTAAAAATATAATATGATAAAGGTGGTCTCATGAAAGTGATGCTTCATAAAAGTGATCGATGCCTCGTCTCGGTGAGCTTTGTAATCTGTGGTAACCTATGTTTTATTTAATTGTCATTGAGAAAAAAACCCCACAGCGACAATAGTTAACCCCTCCGTTTGCAGTAAATGAAAATAGCCATGCAAAGCTCGTCTGTTGGTGAAACCTTGAATATGTTTTTAATCCGAGTCTTCACAGATCCTATGAGTTTTTTTTAAAATTTCCCCACTTTCTTCTATGGTACAACCATACAATTCAATACCACATCGCAGGACTATGATTTTCATTGATGAGCAAGCATTTTGTTAACTTGGATAAACCTCCCATACATTATCATAATAAATGCATAATTCCCATATTTAAATGTAAAAAGTAGAGTTTGATATTACAAACTATTTTAAAAATTGCTAGAACACTACAATAATATTAATAATTTTTAATTTTATTTACATAAATGCCCTAAATCTAAACAGCTTCTAAGCTAAGTACTATTATTCAAAATAATTTATTTCTCTATTTAAAGATTACTAGAATTAACTAATGATTAATAGAAACTTTTGTTTATATGTCAGAAGCAATATCAAAATAACCCACAATGACAAACCACTGTCCATTTTATAGATTATAAATTTTCTCTAAACACAAGTTTAAACTAACTCATAACTCAGATAATGCCCCCCCCCCCCTGTGAAAAATGAATTCAGCCACCCCAACATACTTGATGTTCTTTTTAGCTCCTAAGAATTTAATACTAGTATTGACAACAAAAAAAATCTTCTATTAGGAAAAATGTCAGTTTAAAAATACATTGTGTTTAATCAAATGACTGGTTTACGGTCGTGACAAACATTCAGGCCAAGAGCAACTTCTGTTCCATGGTTTAATCTCTGAAGTCATTCCCTAAATGTTATACCACACACAGGTTGACAGAACCTCAAAACTGAATAGTTTTCACCCCTCTATATAAAATTCTATACTTCCACTCACTGTCCTACCTTGAAAATATATCACAAATGTATAATTATATAATATGTCTGAATACAATTGTATATGGAATACAAATACATATTGGGGGCTGTATATAATGTGTCTGTATTAATACTAGCGTATTGCTTTGAGGGATTGTGTATTTATAGCTGTTTATTTCTGTACTTGCAAATACACATCTACCCTTGCATATGCATTATATGACAACTTGGTACGAGTTATATCAGATGTACCTCCCATTGTAACTTGCTATGCTTACTTAACAGTTCAATATCTATATATTTCACCCATTATTTGTTATAATCATGTTGTTTTATTGTTTTAATGCATATGCCACCCCATCCCCTCGATTGGTGCATGAATAAACATATATATACCCCCAAATTTGTTTTAAATGAAACTTTTAAAATTAAACTGTATAAACTGTCAAGAAACAATCTCAGCAAATTCATACTATACAGTATAGGCTTTAAATGCCCATAGGAGCTGGGACTTTGGATAGTTGTGTCAAATAGCAATGTGATGTAGGCCTTTCTATTTCATTGTTGGCCACTAGCCATGACTTTTTGAAATCAACAAGATTTGGCTGGCATTTGAGCAGAGACAACAATCTTTGTATACTTCAATTGAGCCAGCCTCATTTTTAACTTGTCTTGATGCTATATCCTACCGAAACTCTACAGTCTTGTTAAAATGGTTCTATAGATTCTTCATGTATAACAAATGAAAACTTGGAAATAAAAAAAAAACAATTTTATTATAAGAAAAAAAGTTGAACACACAATTTGCATAGGCATTGATCTGCATCACTTTGTTCATCTGACTATAAAATGAAAAAATTATAATAAGATACATTTTTACATAACTTTCACTATGAACAGAATACCAAAGGATAAAAATGAAGAAAAAATATTAAATGCTTTTTTACATGTCAAAAAATGAAGAAAAAAAACTCCCATGATATTTTTCATGATATAAAACAACATTTCTAGACAAAATATTACATATTAAAAAATGTTCATGATAACGGACTATGAAATCTTGTTTGTTGTTCTTTGGCCACCATTCAAGGCTGGTCGTATCCAGCGCTGTAGGGAGAAGGTGCGTAACCAACAGGATTCATCATGGTCGCTTGTTGCTGGGCAACCACTGTGGTCCCACCTGCAAAAGTAAAAATTCTTTTTATTTTATTGTGCTCTTTAAACATTTCCTGGACTATTTATTGCAATAAATATGTGGATGGAGAAAAAATAAAATCATTTCAAGAGGACTTTATTCCAGAAATGTTTTTCCGCCTTGTTCTTGGATGAAAAAAAAGTTGTTTAAGGTGGCTCTATACACCCACAGTTTATTCCAATTTTCAACAGAAGACCACAAAACATATACTTATCAAATATTAAAATGATGATAGGGATACTATAGGTATTTTAAAAGAATTTTTTAATGTTTTTTTCGTGTTTTTGTAAAATAGTTTTTAAAGAGACAGCTATTAACAAATTGAGAAAAAAAAATTGTCATATGATGGATATTTCTTCGGACACATAAAAAAAATATTACACTTCATAACATTAAAAAATGTTATTATTGCAATTTTTTTTTGTATTTCCCCAAAACATAATTTTTCATATTTTCTTACTTTGTTGACAAATCATCTGAAAAAGTTGCTTGATGTTATAAGAAAATGCATTTTAATAAATGTGACATAAAAAATTGAATGAAAATCATTGCAAATAAACACAAAAAATATTTTAAATTTTATTTCGTATGAAAGTTCCTCAGGTAAGGGTTATCGTTCCTAAGTCCTAAGGCCCAAACACCTTGGGGACTTTTCATTTCTGAGTTGAAGAAAATTTCCTAAATATAATGTTGGAATGATACATATTTCATTATATGGCTGTATAAGTGAATATACTAGTATTTGCTTTAATGCAGAACTAAGTCAAATAAATAAAGGGGGAAATTGACTAGGTTATTAGGATTTATATGTATCCCAACCTGAGAGAAATTCAAAGCAACCCTCCCATCTCCTGAAGGTGTCAATATTAATGTGCATTAAAGTATATTATAATTGAAATATTTTCACCGGTTTAGAATTTTCTTTCACAGTATTCAACCAAAAAATACGTTTTAGAAAATTTTGTAAAGTTAAAAAATTTATTGTTCTCAACAGGGGCCCGTTTCTCAAAAAGGCGTAAATCTGGGCCTAAGTTAGTCCGACTAACAAAGTTACGCCAATATTTAGTCGGGTCTAAGTTGCGTTTCTGAAAGTGGCGTAAGTTAGGGTTTAAATGTCGAAAAACTTAGACATCTTCGCTGAGTACTAAGCATGCGCATATCGTATTTTGTTTTGCTTTGAGGCTATGATTATATGTGATGGATCAATTTTCCAATTCATAGTACATGTAGTACCCGAAAGTACGCATGTCATACTTTACCACTGAATCTGCATAGTTCAAGCTGTTCATGACATTTTATATTAATAAAAGTAGAACAAATGCCTATACACTTCTTAACATAATGAAATTATTGAGAAAAACAGTTGATATGAAAGCGGCATATATAAGAGGTTTCAGAAACCAAATATGTGACAATTACATGCATTGTAGATGATATTTAGGCACAATCTGACATATTAATTTAATTATATTTATAGAATACAGGGAAAAGGTACAGTGGATATGCCCAAATACATCTGCAGAATGAGAAGTATGCTTCATAGACACTGTAGTTCTTTAGACATTTTCAGATGCTGGGATAAAGCTTGATTCTTTTTTATCAATTCACTATATTATTATTTATAGAAAATAATATGACCATGAGTATAACAGCAACCAACTGAAATCGAAAATATCTTACTGTATAAATAATATTACATGAACCTTGTCCATCCTCTGTTCCAATATTGAAAGAATGTAGACAATGACATGGAAACGATTCTTGATTTTCTGCGATTCAAATGATAATAGTTTTGAAAGATATTAATAGTCAACAATTAACAAGACAGGAATTATCAACATTTGAGGCCGAGGTCTCCCCAACAACTCCCTCTCCTGTATTTTAATCGATCGACTGTTTTGTTCTGGTTTCTTCGGGGGGGGGGGGGGGGGGGGGGGGTTCGCCCTATTTAATTTTCAATCATTTCACCCTTGTTGTCAGCGGACAAATTTCTGTTGATTTTCAATATCTAATATTAAGTAACTTAAGTAACAGCTGTGACTGGGCGAAGTCACGGCAGAGTGAAACTGTTTGCAAGTGTAGAAGGACGGAAATTGCAAGGGGGGGGGGGGTTGGTTTGAAAGTAATATACTTAAGTAACAGCTGTGACTGGGCGAAGTCACGGCAGAGTGAAACTGTTTGCAAGTGTAGAAGGACAGAAATTGCACGGGGGGTGGGGGGTGGGGGGGTGTTGAAAGTAATATACACCATAAACAGCTGGGAATAATTCGCCCTATTTAATTTTCAATCATTTCACCCTTGTTGTCAGCGGACAAATTTCTGTTGATTTTCAATATCTAATATTAAGTAACTTAAGTAACAGCTGTGACTGGGCGAAGTCACGGCAGAGTGAAACTGTTTGCAAGTGTAGAAGGACGGAAATTGCAAGGGGGGGGGTTGAAAGTAATATACTTAAGTAACAGCTGTGACTGGGCGAAGTCACGGCAGAGTGAAACTGTTTGCAAGTGTAGAAGGACGGAAATTGCAAGGGGGGGGGGGGGGGGGGGGGGGTTGGTTTGAAAGTAATATACTTAAGTAACAGCTGTGACTGGGCGAAGTCACGGCAGAGTGAAACTGTTTGCAAGTGTAGAAGGACAGAAATTGCACGGGGGGTGGGGGGTGGGGGGGTGTTGAAAGTAATATACACCATAAACAGCTGGGAATAATTCGCCCTATTTAATTTTCAATCATTTCACCCTTGTTGTCAGCGGACAAATTTCTGTTGATTTTCAATATCTAATATTAAGTAACTTAAGTAACAGCTGTGACTGGGCGAAGTCACGGCAGAGTGAAACTGTTTGCAAGTGTAGAAGGACGGAAATTGCAAGGGGGGGGGTTGAAAGTAATATACTTAAGTAACAGCTGTGACTGGGCGAAGTCACGGCAGAGTGAAACTGTTTGCAAGTGTAGAAGGACGGAAATTGCACGAGGGGGGGGGGGTTGAAAGTAATATACACCATAAACAGCTGGGAATAATTCGCCCTATTTAATTTTCAATCATTTCACCCTTGTTGTCAGCGGACAAATTTCTGTTGATTTTCAATATCTAATATTAAGTAACTTAAGTAACAGCTGTGACTGGGCGAAGTCACGGCAGAGTGAAACTGTTTGCAAGTGTAGAAGGACAGAAATTGCACGGGACAAAAATAACCCTCTATACAGTATCTTGATTAAAATAAAGATATAAAAGCAATTATCTAAGAACACCCTTCCTGTTTAAAGAAAGTTTTATAAATAAAAGGTTTTTACAAGTTTAATGGAAAAGGCATCTAAAAAAATCCCCTATCCCCTTCCGGATAAGACATTTTGCATCTTTGCGATTTTAACATTAAGTGCATGTGAGTTTTACTTTTTTCCCTATCTGCTTTGGGTTATTGGGGTGGGGGTGTGTACAATTGTTTATATAATAAGTACGATAAATGCAAGATAGTTAAATTTGTAAATAATGCACACTGTTGTAAAATTGCTAAAACAATGCTTTTGTATTGCAAGTCGACAACTTCGAAATAAAAAAAATACCTTAATATACGTACATCTTAAATATGATGAAACAAAACTACCATATTTCACGGAATTTAGGTCGATACGGTTTATTGGGCGAAGGAGGCCATTTTTAGCCATAATATAAAAAAAAGTATAAATAGGTCGACTTCGAAGAATTGGTCGAAAAATTACCGCTAGTTCTAATGAATAAATGGTTTAAACCAATAACGTTATCATATAGTAGCCTAGTTAATCTTATTTCACAGTTTTAAACAAAAGGGAAATAAAATGTATTTCTTGAAAACATCGTAAGAAAATGTCTGAAATTGCGTCAAAATTTTCAAACCAAATAATTCAGTACAGCCGGTTATAATTTAAGATCGTTTTTTATTACTTCCCTGCCATGTGTACAAACTGGTGTTAACCGGGGGATAGTTACCTAGCCTGGAGGCATGACTACGGTAGCACATGCCACCCTGTGTCTCTATGTGACTTTTTACTGTGTATATACACACGAGTCAACCTCGATCTGATCTTATTGAAGCCTGCAGGCATGAGTAGCACGTGCCGAGAGTTCAACTGTGTATAAACAAAGTCAGCGCTACCCAGACTGATTTCAGAGACACCTGGCTAAAATTTCATCGAAAGTTTTATGTTGAATATACAGAAAAAAACTTGTTCATGTATTCTATTATGAAAACAAATTGTTTTTTTTTTTTATTTCTACCCGACGATATTTCCCCCCGTAATTACCCTTTGTACGGTTCTCATTTTACTTTTACCACGCGAAATCGATTTCCTGTTTATCGTAAGCACACGATCAAAATGCATGACAGCATTTAATGATTCAGTCAGTGATCTAAGTAAGAAATGTAAGAAGAAATAAATCTATTTACATTTAATTTTGTTTAAATGATAAATTACTACAGTATATTGATTAAAATCCATACGATTTTTACACAGAAATTCAAGCAGTATTATAGTAAACACTCATAATTTTATTGGAGGGTTGCATAAATTTTTGCAAAATTCCAACCAAAAAAAAAAAAAAAACATAAATTGGGCGAAGCGATGAATAGGGCGAGGTCCACATGTCAGGGGAAAAAAGTATCGACCTAAATTCCGTGAAATACGGTATTATGAATTCAAGTAATTTAAGATCAATTCAATTAAATGAGTACAAATAAACAATGCATATGAATATGCACGAAGATCATTGATAGTACATGTGCCCCATGCCTATTTTAAAAGAATTACGATCGATGTTAAATATGAACGCAATTGATCACTTCATCCTAGAATTAATAAGATTAATGAAATTGATTTCCAAAAATTCAAGATGTGCATGTGAAATTTTATAATATTCGATAACCTTGACAAACGCTTGTCAACAGATCTAAAATTGATGCACACTCTGCACGCTTCTAAAACATATTTTTAAGTAATAATTTAACAAACAAAAATTGATTGTATCTAAATACGAGTTCATAAACATTCCAAAATACATGTAGCTTTCATACGGTTTTGTAAAGATACTAGGAGTAAAAATATGAAAATGAGAATGCATACGTGTTGTAAAGTTTTCAGTAATATATGTATATGTAAAGAACAAACAACCACACACAAGGACAAATTACAAATGTAAACGTTTTGAGTTGCTCCTATTCATAATTTTGAAATCAGTTTCGTTTCATAGGTTCAAATTTGATTAGAAACATTAAATTCTAGTTCATGCTTACTGCGTATTGATTAAAAAAATCAATAATCTATTCGTACTTATATACATCTATCTTGTTGGGGAATACATGTTTAATTTAGAAGTAAAGCATCTTTTTAATTATTGTGTTTATATCATTTATCAGGGTATACCCATTCTTCACACTTTAGGTAAATTTCATTACGAGTAGTAATGTATATTACATACGTTTAATAAGGTGAGCCCATTATTTATCAAATTGATTTAATCTTAATTTATTTAGAAATAGAAACAGTTATTGAACAATAGGTATTTTTTAAAGTTTTACGGACATGTACAAATATTTAAATAAATGTGAACGTTTTCTTTAATAACACATAAAACAAACCAAAAAATAAAATTCTCTGTATATTTTGCCTTAGAAACAAAACACTCGCCATTTTTGTGCACAGACTAAGGACTTACGCCTACCCATTAGCAGGCGTAGATTTAAACCCAAATTTAGTCCCGATTAAGTTTCCGCCTTTTTGTGAAACGCAACTTAGTCTGGTTTTGAGGTTTAGTCCCTGATATAGACCGGACTAAGCTTACGCCTGGACGTAGGCCTTTTTGAGAAACGGGCCCCTGAAGTCTAACTCATGACCTACAGGTTTTTAGTGAATCCACTAACCCACTGCGCTACCATGTAACATGTCAATAGTGGGAAAGAAACTCTTTAAAAAATTATACCGGTACTTGATTTTATTGTAAGTTTATTTCGATAAATAATACCACACAACGTGAAGCTGTCACATACAACATTAATACTTGTAAGTAATGAATTTTCCAATTATCAAATTAAATCTATTCATTTTATAAATTTTTCAAAAGAGCGGTCCCCATACAATTCGCCTCAGTTTAAATCAGCCAGTATCGGAATATTGCATGCTTCCAGATTTACTTTTTTGTGTACTGCGTCATCAAACAGTGGTGTATAGAGCCACCTTAAGGTCCCTGCACACCCTCTACCCATTGGCATATATATGTTAAGGTAGTTCATCCATAACTATCATATTTCATATCTAATAGATTGCAAGTTTGATCACTAAAATCTTAATGTGATTTTAAGGAGTTTATTAAATAATAAAGTTTCACCTTTGAAATTTAAAAAAGAAATTAATTTTGATAAATATATCATATGTTGAAGTTAACATGGAAGTCTATGGGAAAAATGCATTTTTAAATATATTTCTTTAGTACAAGTAATTTTTTCACATTTTTCTTGGTAAAAAGTTGCAAAAGCTTTCTCCGTCTTCGAATATGCTAAAATAATTTATAGTTTACCATACATTTTTTCAGAAAATAATTTTTTAAATTTTCCTAAAGGGCAGACAACTCTTAAAAAAAGTTTTAAGTGCAAAAAGTTCATTAAATTGACTACATACATAAACCCAAGTTTGGTTTATGTCAGCCTCATAATAGCTTCAAAATATGTATTTGATGTAGTATAGATCAATCAAAATTGTTAAATTCACCTTAGTTATGGATGGACTACCTTAAGTTTGACACCCTCTACCCATTGGCATATATATGTTAAGTTTGACACCAATTTGGCCAAAGAGAAAAGAAAACTGCTCTGGACAAATGAAATTAGACTTACAGACAAACTGCATGATCACTATAAGGTACTTGCAGAGCAGGGCTGTATTTTACTAAAGAACTTACGATTTACGACCAAATTAATGAATGCTTATTAATACATGTACCAAGCTACCGTAATCAATATCTGAATTAAATGGCTGTAAAATTTAACTAAAGAAGTTAAAATAAATGTAAATAAATGGTTTAATATAAACAAAAATTGTCAAAGATCATTTCACTAGACTGAAAATATTCATGACTTTGTCATAAGTTTATTTGTAAAACGAAGCCCTAAGCCCTAAGTAACCAATTAATTGATAAAGAAAATATACAATACCATTAAAGAGGGTACACTTTAGAAGGTAACCTCCCCCCCCCCCCCCCCCCCCCCCCCCCCCCCCCCCCCCCCCCCGCTCCCACCCACCCAATTTCAATATTACTAATCTTACTTGGCTGTCCGCCCTGGACAATGATGGTCTCCCTCCTTCTGCCACAGCAGGCTCGGCAACAGCAGATGCAGCATCCGATGCACAGAACCACTATCCCAATCGATACAACAATAGGGACCCACCTATATAGAATAGGCAATATCAATACATCACTATCCCAATCGATACAACAATAGGTACCCACCTAAATAGAATAGGCAATATCAATACATCACTATCCCAATCAATACAACAATAGGGACCCACCTATATAGAATAGGCAATATCAATACATCACTATCCCAATCAATACAACAATAGGTACCCACCTACATAGAACAGGCAATATCAATACATCATTATCCCAATCAATACATCAATAGGTACCCACCTACATAGAACAGGCAATATCAATACATCACTATCCCAATCGATACAACAATAGGTACCCACCTACATAGAATAGGCAATATCAATACATCACTATCCCAATCAATACAACAATAGGTACCCACTAGAATTTGAAACTGGTTTAACAAAGGATTGCCAGAAACAAATTTGTTATAGTAGAAAATAGTACTTTTTGTAGTATTAGACTATTAGGTATGTTCATAAGACATGAATGACACTTTTTCAGTATTCATAGCTATAAAAATTCCTAAATGAGGCCAGTGACCTACTTTTGAGTCACCACTCACTTTCCCCTAAAATGAATCTGATTGAGTTTAATGGTCCTATAGGACTCACAATTCACAAGATATGATCAGTACACTATTAAAGTATGTATAGTAAAAAAAATAAAACAAGTGAAAAGCTGTCAATGTGATAGCAAACCAGGGTTTTTTTTAATGTGAACTGTATCCATAATCCATGTCAACCTTGAATTGATAAACACTACCTACCGTATCCAGTGATATTGAGTACGGTACCCTATATGCAATATTTTGCCAAAAAATGACTGAGTTCAAAAGCTGGTATTTTTTTCATACATTATCAGATATATATACAATTAATCTGCAAAGAACAACTTCCTATCTTGAAAACTGTTGGAGGAGTATGTCATCCGTACACTGAGGGCACCTTTATGCAATATTTTACCCAAAAATGACCAAGTTCGTGAGCTGGTATTTTTTTCATTCATTATCAGAAATCAAAATCCTAGAAATATGCACACCTCTGATATATGTACAATTGATCTACAAAAGAACAACTTCCTATCTTAAAAACTGTTGGAGGAGTTATCTGTACAACTAGGGCATCCCATATGCAATATTTTGTCAAAAAATGACGAAGTTCGTGAGCTGGTATTTTTTTCATTCATTATCAGAAATCAAAATCCTAGCAATATGCACACCTCTGATATATGTACAATTGATCTACAAAAGAACCTATCTTGAAACCTGTAGAAGGAGTAATCTGTACACTGAGGGTAACCTATATGTAAAAATTTGCCAAAAAATGACTGAGTTCAAAAGCTGGTATTTTTTTCATACATTATCAGAAATCAAAATCCTAGCAATATGCACACCTCTGACATAGGTACAATTGATCTGCAAAAGAACAACTTCCTATCTTCAAAACTGTAGGAGGAGTTATCCGTACAATTAGGGTACCCTTTGGGCAGTCGCCCATCCGCCCGCTTGCCATTTTTACCATTTTAATAACCGGATTTTTCCGTTTGAAAACCTGGTTAAAAATGCAGCCAGTGACCTACTTCATATTTTATTGGATTAGCATAATTCCCCTAGCCAATGATGCATTAGCTGACCAAGACTGATGGTGCTTTATAGCTAATAGACTAAAGGAAAGACCATAAAACTATCCATAAAAGACAACAATATAAAATAAACTTAATTCACAAGCAGGCCTGGTACTCAAAAGCTGTCTTCAATAAAAATTTACATTGTGTTTCAATCAAAGTTTACATTTACAATTGTACTGGAATAAATGTGGGCTTACACATAAACGTGGAACCAGTTAATACAGAATGGGAGTCGGTCCTCCTCTGGAGCCTGCAGGAGACTGCTGTCACAACAGTAGGTGTTTCCCAGGCTTATACAGCAGTAGTCAGAGCACCAAACGTCATCAGTGTCAGAAGTTAAGATGTTACGTATACGACAGCATTCTCCGCACTCCCCTAGTCCTGAACAAAAGACAAATGTTGTCTATAAATGTCTATAAATGTACATGCATAAACATCAATTCAATGTATGCCCAATAATTTATTGATATAACATTTTTGAATAAGTTTTCCCTTTCTGTCACAAATGAGATAATTTTATTACCAAGCCCTGAAAATTGCTGAATCACACAGGAAATACAGTTCGAAATTTAGCCAAGTAATAATAGACAGTTCCTCGAAAATCAAAATGTCAGGACAGTGTCTGCTATTCAGAGAAATTACTTAACTAATTGTTTAAATGAAAAATTATTTACTAATAATCTTATTGAAAGCACTGATCGACAAATATTGATTTGTAAGATATGAAGATGCATTAATAATTAAAATACAGTTGTTAATGAAATAATTATGTTCTTAAACTGATTTTGATTTTTTAAAAATCTTAATTATATTTCAATTTCAATTTCTTTATTAACCAATTAAGGGCCCTCAAGGGGCAACATGAAGACTGTACATACAACATCCAATGTACAAATGTACATAAAACATTCAATAAACATATAGAAGAGGGAAAGAGCTGGATGATTGAAAGAGCTAGGACAGACATGAACATTAATTAGTGTGTGTGTGTGTGTGTGTGTATATATATATATATATATATATATACACTGTAGATTCCTTATTTTACGCGAGTACTTAATTCTGCGATTCAACGATTTACCATCAAATCGCAAGAACATAAAATCACGAATGCCGAAATTTTATCTTACTTTCATGCTGTTTACATGTGTCCCAAAATTAAAAGCAAGATTTTAAAATTCGCGAGACGGACTTCTTGCGATTTTACGCGGATATTAATTCTTCGCGTTTAATTAGGAATTTACAGTGTGTGTGTGTGTGTGTGTGTGTCTCTCTCTCTCTCTCTCTATGTTTCCATACATTCAATACAGTGTCTTCTATATATTTATGTTAAACACTATACATAAATATGTCAAAATAAAAATGCACATACAAATTTGAAATAGTTTATCATACTACATAGAAATGCATATTATATTGTCTTCTTGGGCGAGTGTAATATCAGAATATTTGTCCTTCTGCCATCAGGACCAGGAGACAAAACACTCCAGGGCTTTCCTGTCACTTTGGGGCAAATATTCTGGTATGTCGCTCTCGAAGTGGTATCATATATATACATAATTTTCCCCTGCTTGACAGACGTACATCCAACTTTTTCATCTGTTTTAAAGTAGCAATTAAGGTTTATCATTATTCCAACAACTGGTTTAATATTTGGAAAAATCTACTTATTAATAATTGGTATCTTTTAAAAGTTACCTGTATACAAAAAGATTGATTAATATTTGTTAACCTGTCTGATAATATCGATCATACTAAGAAATATGGTTGACCCTGCCAGTGTAAATAACCCCTTATCATTTCAGGCGTGCATTCTAAATTTTAATCTAATCTGGTTCTATATTGCATCAGAGGAGACATTTCTGTTTTTAAAACACTTTTAAGGTCATCTTTAAAATTTAAGACATGCATTCATTTGCCATCTCACTGACCTGTGTTTATATTTTCGATCCGAGGGTAAATTTTTTTATTTTATTTTCAAATTTAAGTAGCTCAAAAATAAATATACAGTGGCCTCCCGCTATAAGTTAACGAGATGCTGGGAACATAATTTTATTTCTCGTTATAGCCGATACTCGTAATATCCGAGGTTGGCATTTCCGAAGCTGACACATGATCGTTAAATTTGTTCTTTACATTTCAAATAACGTTTAGAAACAAGTGATAATGAAATAGATATAATTTATTCAAACTTTGTTGAAAAGTTACATACTTACAGCGTATTCATGTAAATGACCATGGAATGACTACATCTACAATCTTGAAGACATTTTTTTGTTATGCCTTTTATGTATTTAATGCAATTTTCCCTTTTTCTTAAACAGAAACACACGAAAAGCTGTCAATGTGACAGCAAACCTGGTTTTCTTTTATGTGAACTGTATCCATAATCCATGTCAACCCTGAATTGATAAACACTACCTACCATATTCAGTGAAATGGAGCACCCTATAGATATACAATATTTTGCCAAAAAATGACTAAGTTCGTGAGCTGGTATTTTTTCATAAATTATCACCCCCCCCCCTGCGAATGTGTTCGGAATGTTTTCTTTATCGTTGCCAAGTATATAATAAATCCAGAGGTGCTCGAATGAAAGTTCATGAGACTTCACCGAGATTTTTTCAGTTCGTGTGAAATTTTGAGCGGAAGTATATGTGTTCAGATAATATTCTCAAAATACTTAAGTTCAGGTCATTTTTCATATCATATCCTACTTTGATTTATGTTAAAACATGAAAATCTTTTAAGATGTAATAATATGTTTTATTTCACCATCTATCAGTTATTTAAATTAAGCTGTGATATTCAGAACAGAGTTATCATTCATGTTCAACCACGTGTAAAGTGGTTGAAAATATAAACATTTGGTTGCTTAATAAAATCATAGCCATGTTTGATGTTTGTTGTGTGCAATGCCATGTTTTTAAAAAAAAATAATGGGTGTCTATTTTGCTCAAAAGCTTAGCATATCCAGCCATTTTCAAGGAACAGTCTGCATAAAATAGTATAGTCTGTTTCACTATTGATGCAATTACTAGGTCAGGCGTGGTTCGAGAATAAACCCTTAGGGGAGATCTCTACTAAGCATGTTAATTGTTGCAACAGCAGAAAAAAGTAATTTTATTGTATTGTCACATTTATTTCTAGAACACATTTTATCCACCAATTAATGAAGATAAAGTTTAAAATCAATAAACCTCTAGATTTTATATTTGACTACAAGTACCTAGATTCTATGAAATACACTATAAACACGAGGCATGATTTTTACTGTGAAACTGCAAAAGGGTCAAATAAAAACACGTGGTCTAAAATTTAAATGACAATAACATTCGCAAGGGTGTATCAGAAATCAAAATCTTAGCAATATTCACACCTCTGATATATGTACAATTGATCTGCAAAAGAACAACTTCCTATCTTGAAAACTGTTGGAGGAGATATTCATACAATGAGGGTACCCTTTTGGTAGCCGCTCGCCCGCCCACCTGCCCGCCATTTCAATAACGGGGTTTTTCCGTTGGAAAACCCGGTTAAAAAAAGTCACAGATAAGTGACATCAATGTTTATACCTGTACTACTGTTTTAAAAAATGCAACCTTGGGCAAAGAGGTAGTAATTAAAACACACAAAATGCATTTCCATTGGTTAACTATCTGTACATGTACATGTCCTTGCATATTGTGATGGTGGTGTGGATAAGTATGATAACCTTAGCTTGATTGTGCTCATCTTTTTTATTTCAATTAAGAAATTGTTGTTTGGTCACAAATAAACAATTTTATATAGACCCAAACCTTAATCTCAAACTTTGATTGTAACTGCCCTGAAGAAGTAAGTACCAATGACTGACGGATTGTGTTAACACCCCCCCCCCCCCCACACCTTTCCTCAAATCAAGCTTTGTAGTGATATTCTAACATAACATTTTACCTATAAAGCCTTATGATCGCACCCCTTATCCATTTCACAATCACAGTACTGCACAACATGTTAACCAGCCGTTTACAAATTATAACATTCTGCAGCTGTTCTGTGCGATTGCGCGTGGAATCATATTTGAGAAGTGGATAGGGCCGGGGTGTTGGCTAACGTTATGCCTATCCACTAATTTCTCAACAGAGATATAATAAGTTATTACAGTTAAAAACAAAACAAAGACGCGCTTGTTTCAAATTCTGAATGATTAAAATTATGTAATCACAACTGATCCTCAAGTAGAAAAAAAAATTAGAATTCAGCGCATCTCTGCATGTACTGTGTAAAGGCAAGCTATACATCTCACAAACAAGCGAGTGCGCAAATTCATAATATTATGTAAAACGTTACTCACAGTCTGAGCAATATTTAAACATAAATTGACTTACCAAAGAATGAGACGATTGTGATAAAAAATATGAGCATTGTTGGAGAACTAGCCATGTTTCGTTCCTCGTCAGTTGTTGGGTCTTTATCTATAGGCCTAAGCTCCGCTTCGGAGAGTTGCGCGAAATTCACAGCGAGGCTTATAAAAAAAAATCCGCCAGTATAACGAAACTACGTCAATTCTACGAACCGACCAAGGACATGGAATGTAACGTTAGAGACAATTTTCTGAAAGTGTTAAAATTTTCAAGATGCCATTGATGTACAAAGTATTAAAGATAAATAAGCCTAATAACCACACCTCAAGCCAATTTTAGGGTTCAGAGTCCCTCGATATTACTCTTACCAGCGATTCAGATGCCTGTAATAATATGTTTTACGATGCGACCGTTGGGGCGAGCGCAGCATGTGATCAAATAATGAATAATGATAAATCAATAAAAATAAAAGTATCAACGTAACGTAAATGAATTTGAATGCAAAATAAAATATAAACATGCCTATTTTTTCTATAATTTTTCATTATTCATAATTTATAAGATTGTTTATTTATTTAAATAGAATTTATCTCAGATACAATGTTGTTGAATGATAAAGATTTTAACATAATGTTTATTGCAGTTTATTTCCTCTTTTCTTGCAGCAGACATTTTTCTTAAACTTACATATAAAAAATTGACTTGAGCCCCCCCCCCCCCCCCGTTTAAAGATTTTAGCCTATAACACAGTGCTGCTACATGCGGTGTCAACTATTGAATTTGTATGCATTGTGCATTTAGTTTAGCGTTGTTGTCTCCCACCCACCCCCGGATTAGAATTTTTACTATTTGGGAATTGAAATATATAGTAAAATGAATATCTTAGTCGAAAACCGCATTTCAAAACTATGCTTCAAACTTTTAAACGATCTAGACGAACTTAATTTTACTCAACACAATAACAGAAGAGATTATTTTGAATCAATTCATAAAAAAAAAATCAATATGTGTTCTCGGCCAATTTTTCGTAAAACAACTTTAAAGATTTAAAAGATTTCACAAAATCCAATATTCTTATCACGACGTTAGCCCGACGTTATCAATTTCTTTCGTCTGAGAACCAAATATGAAAATGCGCTGGTTGACCAGACTAGCTGATTTACACATATTAGAACATGCAAATCTAATTAACATTATTATGAATGTTTTCGAATACATAAAGGAAATTAATGTAAGGTTGTGAAGAGAAGAAACATGGCTACTTATCTTTTCAATGAGTCAGTCATGCATTCAATGCAAAAATAATTACCATACACGTATTGACATATAAAAAAGTTTGTAATCGCATAATTACGATAACTAGCTAAAGCCAAAATGATTTTAATAGTTAGATCGGTATTTGAAAAAACAGAATTCATAATTGTGAAACGAGCGAAGTTAATGCATACGGTTCAAATTATTTACAATGTACTTGTCTAAACAACAAATTAAAGAGTTCCAACGCACACTCATACCTTATAGAACTCAATGCGACAATGTATGTCATCTTTAAATTTTTAGCACTTGATAATTATAAATGTTTTCTATAAACTGCAATTTAGCTTTTTAAAATATTTCATTTTATGTTTCTAAAGATCATTTGTTATTTCTAAATAATTTAATTCTGGTTGTAACGCGTTTTCTGATTGGCTAAAAAAATTATTTTATATCGTATAAAGAATGTTGCCTACGTCATAGTAAGACTAACGTCAAAAATGTATCAATGCGCATGACGTTACGTTTGAATTTTGTACAATTTTACGTTATTTTAAAGGTCAAATGACCGTTTTTATCTACAATGAAGAGTAACAAAAATTAAATTATAAGCAATGAATTCAATATTTATTAGTTTTATACGATATAAAATGGTTTGAAACAGTTTACGCTTTTTTATAAACCGCTTCGCGGTTTATAAAGCGTAAACTGCCCCAAATCATTTTATATCGTATAAAACAAATAAATATTGAATTCATTCCTTAAAAGAATTGTATGAGTTTGTTATGACGGTCAACTCTTACGTCGAATCCTATTGTGACGTCAGCAAACCCGCGAGCTACGTTAAATCTAAAACGTCATTGAAAAGTGTACGACGTCACACCTTTATGACATCATAGTATACAGATGGAGCAATTGCGATTATAGAAAAATAATTGCATTTCCTCCGTATGGACTTACAGTGGGAAAGAACAATGCATATGCAAATATACTGTTTTGTTTACTTAAAAAGCATGATATGCTTGAAATTACACAATTTGTCTGTTTCTCAAAAGTTTTACTTTGATTCTCGCGAGAAGGAATCAAGTCTAGTGTAGTCTCGTTCAACTAGACGCTCGGCTGTCTCCGTAAATCTCCGACGAGCAGAGACTCTCTGCTCGTCGGAGATTTACGGAGACAGCCGAGCGTATGGTTGAACGAGACTAGACTAGTCTAGTGAGATCGTTCGACATTGATAAATTGCATTGTGGGTCGAAATTTACCGACGCCGAAAAATTCTGTGGGAATCCATTGTGACGTCACTCGAAGGAACGACAACTCTGTTAGTCTTATGTAATGGAATTATTTTATTTACAATGCATGATGTACATAGTCTTTTATCTTGTTCTCGTGAGAGTGTGAAATGGGAAACCATATTTACAGGGAATTACTGGGACGATTAAAACAAGGCATTACTGGTCCCATTTACTGATGCCAAAAAATCCGTTGAATGAATGTGCAACTAGTCCGAATTTTCTATTCACACACGCCTTGCCGGTAGAGCTCGCTGCGCGCCGGCGAGCTGAACTCGTTATTATAATATGTAAACGGTGTGACCGTTGGACCGAGCGCAGGTTTAACACAGTGCAGTTTGATTTTTGTAGAATAAAATTTATTTGAAACGCACACAGTAGGATCCGCCTGTTTGCCTATTCAAATCATTAGCCAAAGTTTAACTAAACGTCGCGTGCTCAGTCTACATTATGACGTCATATTTTAGACGTAAAACGTTCAAGTTTTGTCTTCGGAATTAGCTGAATAGATTTACGTTATTCCGAACTTTTATTTTACTTCTTCTTTCATTGTTCATCAATTTAATTCATATGAATGCCGCTGTAATAAAATTAAATACTTTATTCGGTATCTAAAAGATCAGTTAATTGACCTTAATATTTTATTTTCCATCTCATAATTTGATAAGACATACATAGAACAAGTCGTGTTTCTTGATTAAAGCACTATTGAAAATTATCTGGTTTCCCTTTTAATTTCTTTTAATTCGAATTACCTTCTATTGAAACACTGGAACTTATTTAATCGAGTTTAGGGGCAACAAACATGGATAAGTACCGATCAATCAATGATCGAACTAACTTTTTAAAAACAAAATGGCTGCCATGTCATCTTAATTTCGCGTATATATTGTTTCTTTTTAAAATGATGTTTAAAAAAGCAGATGTAAGATTATCTACGTATACGAGTTCATGTAGTACATATATGTTTTTATTACAGGTGTTGTTCACACCTTCCTGTAGTACGGCTTCTTTACCTGAGCGATACCTGAGCGCATTAATAAAATTTGTTAATTTTGAGTGTAAAATTTCCATTCCGGTCAAGGTTTTGAGCATTTAAATCCAGTTTGATATATAAAACTATATATTATCTGAAAGGTGTATAACTAAGGATGAAAAAAATCTTGACCGAATGGAAATAAAATCAATGGTTTTTATGATACAGGTGATTATTTAGAGATGACTGCACGATTACAGCATTCTTTTTTAACGAAAAATTTCCATTCCGGTCAAGGTTTTGCATACTAAATCTAAAGATATCGATTTAATTTTTTCACATTTTATAGGCCTGGTTGTTGTGATTAAAAAAATCGTTTCCGAATGAAAAAATATTAAAAACTTTTTGAGATATTAGGTATTTTCTGAAGTCGACTTCGTCATTCCGGCAGCTGATTTTTGCGACCATAGCTCATTCCGGTCAAGGTTTTATGTATTAAACATGTACTTATCAAAAAAGTTTTTACATATTTCGATAGCCCTCTATCCACAGATTAAAAAACTGAAAACCGAATGGTGATAGCTTATACCTAACACAAGTTATCGACCTTTTTATTCATGTCACTACGTCTATTCCGTCGCCATTCCGGCGAATAGACCTGCCCCCAAGATGGCGGCGCCCAGGGCTGGAAGAATTTTTTTTGGCCTTAGTACCCCTGATTCAACTTTCACTTATCACTGATTTTCTTATATATACGTGCCCGCCTCTCGCTGCGCACGGTAAAAATAGTGCCTGTTTGGGAGGGTGACAGTTGAAATTGACACCCCAAGGAAACCATTGTCAACCGACGCGAAGCGGAGGTTGACAATGGTTTTCGAGGGGTGTCAATTTCAACAGAGACATAAATAACATTTATTTATGTCTCTGATTTCAACTGTTATCCTCCCAAACAGGCACTATTTATTTTATTATACTGAATGTCTTAATTTTAGAGAATTTTTATATTGCTTTTATGTAAGGAATAAGGAATCATTCTTTGAGTACTATGAGGTGATAATTTTGGTCGGGGCGTGATCAAATCCAATAAAGCCCGAAGGGCTTTATGATAGAATTGATCACGCCCCGACCGAAATTATCACCTCATAATATTCAAAGAATGATTCCTTAATATGTTTTACGGTGCTACCTTTCTGGCGAGCGCAGCAAGAATTACACACACGTACCTTGCATCAGTTTTATTTAGGTATCAACGAACATCAAAGAATTTTTGAGAGAGTATTGTGTAACAGGGTATGGAACGCCATAGCTGCCTTATGTGCCTATTTCATGTAAAGATGGTGCTTTATTATATTATGCTGTGGTTATATCATGTGAAGATGGTGCTTTATTATATGAAGATGGTGCTTTATTATATGAAGGTGGTGCTTTATTATATGAAGATGGTGCTTTATTATATGAAGATGGTGCTTCATTATATGAAGATGGTGCTTTATTATATGAAGGTGGTGCTTTATTATATGAAGGTGGTGCTTTTTTATATGAAGATGGTGCTTTATTATATGAAGGTGGAGGTTAATTATATGAAGATGGTGCTTTATTATATGAAGATGGTGCTTTTTTATGTGATGATGCTTTTTTATGTGAAGGTGCTTTTTTTATGTGAAGATGGTGCTTTATTATATGATGGTGCTTTTTTATATGATGGTGCTTTTTAATGTGAAGGTGGTCACTCGGAACACCTCTTATTTTTGAATACCGAGTTAACCATTTATGTATTATCTCGAATTATTGAAATTAAAACAAAAAATTGATGCGATCAAAATCCATTTTATACACTATTGCTAGTTCCTCTTTTTTCTAGCACAATTAGTATATAAGCTATCGAGGAGATCTAGCTGTGTACGACTTTACCCAAACCGAACTTACATCTATTAAGTGACAACTATATAATGACGGAATATTACAAGAATTAAAGCCTAGTAACGTTATCTTGAAAAGCAGAAAATTGAATTTACTAATTATTTGTGTTTAAGCGAAGGTTATGCCCCAGCAATATGATTAAAATAAGATCTTTGATCCGCTCTTAATTGGGAGTTGATTTTAATCAACTCTCCTATGCAGTTGAAACAGTGTTTGGACCTCAGCACAAATCATCGCTGCTGACAAGACTTAGTTCTTGAACATAATTGATAAATTCGATGTAATGTATGCTACAGCATTGTTTTTCAAGGAAACTTATTTATAAATACCTTGAAAATAGTCAGATTTTAAATGGTACGAACAATTTCGATATTTTTTGTAGTCGTATGTATTCCTACGCCAGAGTTCAATATAGTATCGTTCAACTCGACGCTCGGCTGTCTCCGTAAATCTCCGACAAGTAGAGAGTCTCCCTTGCTTGTCGGAGATTTACGGTGTCAGCCGAGCGTTTGGTTGAACGAGACTATGGAGTTCAATATTGCTTGGATCCATACAATTTTCGAGAAATATTTCTATTACTGATACATAGTTTGATTGAATTAATTTTATCTTTAAATATTATTTAAGATGATTCATATTGGGGTTTCTCGAAATTCTTGTCGAAAAAGTCCAAAAATTCATATTATAAAAATGTGCGTAATTCAAATACAAATTAGAAACTACATGTACTTGTCATGCAAAATAACATATCATTGATTTTAAAATAAATAAACATCGACAAAATCAACTCCCGTCAGTTTTTCAGTACTTTGATTTTGTTATTGTCATCGCCCAGTCGGTCTTCGTCATTGATGACCGTTCATCTTTAACCTAAGTGGTGAGTTTGGAGGAAGAGCTCACATTCTGAGTGTTTCAGAACAAAACATCATAAAAAAAACAAATAAAGGAACGGATTGAGGATCTGATTTTAAACAGACTGATGCCCTAGCTATAGGTGATAGGATTTGACTTGAATAAGTGGTAAAGGCAAAAGTAAAATGTCAAGAAATACTGACAAAATATTGTATTATTCAATTAATCATATTTGTCAATTCAGTTGAGATGAAGTCGTACAGTTCATCTCGTCACATAAATACTTATTATGCTAAAAAAGAGAAACTAGCAATTGTGTATTAAATGGATTTTAACTGTATCAATTTTGTTCTAGTTTCAAAATTTCGAGATAATAATTGTTTAACTCAGTCTTCAAAAATAAAGTTCTGAGTGACCATCTTCACATTAAAAAGCACCATCACATAAAAAAGCACCATCTTCATATAATAAAGCACCATCTTCATATAACAAAGCACCATCATCACATACAAAAGCACCATCTTCATATAATAAGGCACCACCTTCATATAATAAAGCACCATCTTCATATAATAAAGCACCATCTTCACATAAAAAAGCACCATCTTCATATAATAAAGCACCACCTTCATATAATAAGGCACCATCTTCATATAATAAAGCACCATCTTCATATAATAAAGCACCATCTTCACATGAAATAACCACAGCATAATATAATAAAGCACCATCTACATATAAAATAGCCACATAAGGCAGCTATGGCGTTCCATAACAGGGGGTATATTTGTTGAATGTTGAAGAAATCAAACAACGCCTGTTCGGGTTCTGGGCATCTCCAATATTTATTAAGATAGATGGTAAACAAATGAATAGCCCTACAATGAATAACAACAAGATAAATATACGGCATAAAAATATTACAATAGGAGCAAGTTGCGCTAAAGGGGAACAACTCTTTACATTAATCCATTACACATCATGTATTAATTCAGGTATCTAAAAATAGGTTTACAATGATATTCATCTGTAATGTTTATAAACAGATAAAGACATCACTATATTATTCTAAATCATAAAACACAGTTAAACATACCATTCTATGGGAATGCGCTCTTGTACAGTATTACAACTCTATGGTATGTACAGTGTACTATCTGGTATGGCAACTACAAATTATTGTAAAGTTTACATTAATAAACTTGTACTTATGTTCACAATATAAAGGGATAAAAACAGTGAACATATTCATGTTATTCTTAAATATCTATTAAAAAGTTGATATCTCACAAAATCATTCACTCTTACTGTGCATGAGCTATTGTTTTAATTTGGCAAAATTATAGAATTCACTGTTAATGAAATGTATAACTATTAATCAAATTATTAGAATTAGTAATGTTAACTAACCAAGAGGTAGAGTTTGTTACGTTTCAAAAGTCAGCTTTCAGATTACGAAAACACCTCCACTCTCTTTGATGTGACAAAGAAATATCACAAACCAGCTCCAAGAATTTGGAGGGAAATATCAACAACCAATAAAATCAAAGAAGACAAAACTAAAAACCAATTGAATACCTAGATACATTATATATTTGGCCAGAACCTTAATTACAACCCTAAGGCAATTTATACCATGGTCAAGATAGCTGCCTGTTCTATCCAATTGACCATGACCAGAATTTTAAGTTTATTAAAGATTTTATTATATACTTTTAATAGTATTAAGTTTTAAGTTTATTTGTACAATAATTAAAACATAATTATATTAATTTAATTATCAAATAAATTAATTACTTTTATTTATAGATTTATTAATTTCATAATTAATAAATCTGTAACTCCTACAATTGCTCTACAATAAGTATGCCAAAGGTACTAATTTTAATGGTTATGATACATACAGCGCAACCCCCGAGAGAGAGAGAGAGAGAGAGAGAGAGAGAGAGAGAGAGAGAGAGAGAGAGAGAGAGAGAGAGAGAGAGAGAGAGAGAGTTCCTGTTTGTTGGTGTGTAATTTCCCACTTTCAAATTTGATGGTCTGACTATATGCAATATCTACATAATTTTTTTAACTGTTTATTTCATATTTTCATTTTATTCCTTTTTATTTAGTTCAAAATGTCCTATTGTTTATTTCCTCCCTACTCATATACTTACCTGCATGCCTACTGTACATGCATGCACAATTAGCTTAAAAATGGATCGATATGACAGTAAAGTATGGCTCTTGCTAATATATATAGATAAAATCTCTATATTAAAAAAAATAAAAACAAATCATATGTCAATGAGGCAGGTATCGCAGTGTACATACTGAAATAGTCAGTACACTCATTACAGATGTTTGATCCACCTCTAAATTTATCGCGGGAAATATAGCGCGAGTGCACTGTGACATCATCCATGACTTTGTTCGTCTTTGTTTACGTTTCTCGACTCAATATACGGAGGTATGGAAGCATGTGACAAATCTTTTGAGTCTCGCCAAAGCATATGCGGTACTCATAACGTGTCTTCAAATTTTAAGTCACCGTAAATTACGAGTTAAAAGTCGGCCATTTTTGGCATAGCACCACGGGTGAAAACATTAGAGAGCATTATGGGACGTAGACAAAAAAATTTGTTTGATGAACTGTAGGTTTAGCTCGTTCTTTTCCCCGCGCACACTGGTTCTTAGAGCTCGCTTCGCTCGCTATTACTTATATTTATATAATTTACATTTTCAAGTGTCTTTGCCTGTGATAACACTACGTATCGATTTTGTACTATAAAACCCATAACATCAAATTGGGGCGCCAGCGGGGTTTGCTTGTTTATATTTAATCATATTTAATCGTACAATGGCTTAAAATTATATAAATAATATGTTTTACGGTGCTACCGTTCTGGCGAGCACAGGAATTATACACATACCTTGCATCATTGTCAACTTTTAGTTTCATTTAGGTATCAACGAACGTCAAAGAATTTTTGAGAGTATATTGCTCTACAATAAGTTTTTTTATAAGTATGCGAAAGGTACTAATTTTAATGGTTATGATACATACAGCGCAACCTCCTTCCGAGAGAGAGAGAGAGAGAGAGAGAGAGAGAGAGAGAGAGAGAGACCGGTACCTGTTTGTAGGTGTGTAATTTCCCACTTTTAAATTTAATGGTCTGACTATGTGCTATATCTGCATACTTTTTTTAACTGTTTATTTTTTTTATTTTATTCCTTTTTATTTATTTCAAAATGCCCTATTGTTTATTTCCTCCCTACTCATGCATGCACAATTAGCTTAAAAATGGATCGATATGACAGTAAAGTATGGCTCTTGCTAACATATATACATAAAATCTCTATATTAAGAAAAAATAAAAACAAATCATACGTCAATGAGGCAGATATCGCAGTCTATACTGAAATAGCTAGTACACGCATTACAGATGTTTGATCCACCTCTAAATTTATCGTGGGAAATATAGCGCGAGTGCAATGTGACGTCATCCATGACTTTGTTCGTCTTTGTTTACGTTTCTCGACTCAATATACGGAGGTATGGAAGCATGTGACAAATCTTTTGAGTCTCGCCAAAGCATATGCGGTACTCATAACGTGTCTTCAAATTTTAAGTCACCGTAAATTACGAGTTAAAAGTCGGCCATTTTTGGCATAGCACCACGGGTGAAAACATTAGAGAGCAATATGGGACGTAGACAAAAAATTTTGTTTGATGAACTGTAGGTTTAGCTCGTTCTTTTCCCCGCGCACACTGGTTCTTAGAGCTCGCTTCGCTCGCTATTACTTATATTTATATAATTTACATTTTCAAGTGTCTTTGCCTGTGATAACACTACGTATCGATTTTGTACTATAAAACCCATAACATCAAATTGGGGCGCCAGCGGGGTTTGCTTGTTTATATTTAATCATATTTAATCGTACAATGGCTTAAAATTATATAAATAATATGTTTTACGGTGCTACCGTTCTGGCGAGCACAGGAATTATACACATACCTTGCATCATTGTCAACTTTTAGTTTCATTTAGGTATCAACGAACGTCAAAGAATTTTTGAGAGTATATTGCTCTACAATAAGTTTTTTTATAAGTATGCGAAAGGTACTAATTTTAATGGTTATGATACATACAGCGCAACCTCCTTCAGAGAGAGAGAGAGAGAGAGAGAGAGAGAGAGAGAGAGAGAGAGAGAGAGAGAGAGAGAGAGAGAGAGAGAGAGACCGGTGTGTAATTTCCCACTTTTAAATTTAATGGTCTGACTATGTGCTATATCTGCATAATTTTTTTTAACTGTTTATTTTTTTTATTTTATTCCTTTTTATTTATTTCAAAATGCCCTATTGTTTATTTCCTCCCTACTCATGCATGCACAATTAGCTTAAAAATGGATCGATATGACAGTAAAGTATGGCTCTTGCTAACATATATACATAAAATCTCTATATTAAGAAAAAATAAAAACAAATCATACGTCAATGAGGCAGATATCGCAGTCTATACTGAAATAGCTAGTACACGCATTACAGATGTTTGATCCACCTCTAAATTTATCGTGGGAAATATAGCGCGAGTGCAATGTGACGTCATCCATGACTTTGTTCGTCTTTGTTTACGTTTCTCAACTCATTACGGAGGTATGGAAGCATGTATCAAATCTTTTGAGTCTCGCCAAAGCATATGCGGTACTCAAAACGTGTCTTCAAACTTTAAGTCACTGTAAATTACGAGTTAAAAGTCGGCCATTTTTGGCAAAGCACCACGGGTGAAAACATTAGAGAGCATTATGGGACGTAGACAAAAAATTTTGTTTGATGAACTGTAGGTTTAGCTCGTTCTTTTTCCCGCGCACACTGGTTCTAAGAGCTCGCTTCGCTCGCCGGCGCTGCGCGCCGGCGAGCTGCGCTCGCTATAAGTAATAAGGAATCATTCTTTGAATATTATGAGGTGATAATTTCGGACGGGGCTTAAACAAATCTATCATAAAGCCCTTCGGGCTTTATTTGATTTGATCACGCCCCGACCGAAATACTCAAAGAATGATTCCTTAATTATTCCTTATATAAATTTATATCGTACGATTAAATATTTAAATATAAATATTAAGCAAACCCCGCTCATTTGTATAGTACAAAATCGATACGTAGTGTTATCACAGGCAAAGACACTGCATGCGCGGATCCAGAAAATTTTTCCAGGGGGGGTCCGAAGGATAATTGTGTTTGCCAGGGGGGGTCCGAGGCATATTTTCGCGATAATTTTACTATGTAAATTTAATAAATTTTCATTTTCCAGGGGGGGTCGGGACCCCTCCGACCCCCCTCTAGATCCGCGCATGCACTGGATATTGTAAATATATAGAAATGACGGGAATTCTACGGCGTATAATAAAAAACATTGTACACACAATATTACTTATTAGGTTTGTTACTGACTGTTTACAGAAATTTGTGGTGTCGGTAAAGTCCATAGAAGGCGAGGCAGAGCTTCTATGGATTTTACCGACACCACAAATTTCTGTAAACAGTCAGTTACAAATCTATAATAAGTGTTTTGTTTTGTCGAGGACCTGCAGTTTGATATGTAAACAAACAAAATATAATATACAACAATTAAATTCATAGCTTAATTCTATTATTTTTTACCTTAGCCTAATCGTCAGTCGTTTGTGCAAACATGGATGCTATTGTAGAATCATAATATTACGTCATGGGCAAAGGGGGGTCACTCTAAATATTTTGGGGCTTAAAAATTAAAGGCATGGTTGAACGTTTAGGTAAAAAATCTGCTCAAATAAAGTTACGTCCGCCATGTTGCCGTTTAAATTTTGACGCTTGCCGTGTAAAGAAATATATTTACATCCATTAAATTCCTCTAAATGCAACAAGTAGTTGCAAAGGTTAAAATGATGAGTTTTATTATGACGTCACAAACGTTGAACGCTGTAAACTGCAACGTCACAAGCGAAAATCAAAGTTCACGCTTGTGGCTGTTGCTGTGGCTCTTCCATTAATATTAACTTACCCTTAGGATAAGATAGGAATTTTAAGATATGAATCACATTTGCAGACAAGGCAAGAAGTTAAAAAATGTAAATATAAGCATTAAATCATGATTTTTTGAAGGCACTCTCATAACTGCAGCGGCGTGTGCATACAAATTTTCATAACGCGCGTTACTCAATTTGTATGCACACACCGCTGCAGTTATGAGAGTGTATACTTCAAAAAATCATGAGTCAATGCTATATTATGTAACGGTCAGACCGGTTCGAATACCGGCGCCAGATAGCTCAGTTGGTAGAGCACCTGACTAGAGATTCAGGGGGGCCGGGTTCGAAACCCGGTCTGGTCCGTCATTATTTCTCCCATCCCGTTACATTTGGTGCCGTGACCAACCCCTGGAACTGACAGGTTAACTCCTGCCAGGGGAAGAGTCTGGGGTGATCTTCGAGGGCGAAGATCATTTAAGGGGGGAGGAATGTGACGGTCAGACCGGTTCGAATACCGGCGCCAGATAGCTCAGTTGGTAGAGCACCTGACTAGAGATTCAGGGGGCCCGGGTTCGAATCCCGGTCTGGTCCGTCATTATTTCTCCCATCCCGTTACAATTATAAGGCAACCACGTGACGCGATCCAATGACGTCGCGACATTCTAGTCCGAGGCAAAACAAGAACAATTGTTCTTTAGGTAGCTCGCATGTTTACCTGCTTGTGAGAAAACCCACCTTGAAAATTTGTCCCCGTGATCCATAGGTTTCAGAGTTTTATTTCTAAAATTTAATTGAGATTCGTCTGCGCGGTAATAATGTTATCGTTTTTCAAATACATGCAGTGTCATTGATAAATTGAAGCAACGCCATTTCAATGAAAATAAGTAGTAGAATGCACATCTTAGTCGAGAAACGCATTACAAAAGTAACGTTATGCTCCAAAGTTTTAAACGATTCAGACGAAATTAATTATACTCAACACAATAACAGAGGAGATAATTATGAATCAATTCATAAAAAATAATCAGTATGTGTTCTCGGGCAACTTTAAAGATTTAAAAGATTTCTCAATACCTTATATTTATGGAGGGTAATCGTGTTCAAAAATCCAGACATGTAAACTTGCAAATCCGAATATGCAATCGTGTTGATGTATGAGCCCGAGTATGAATATGTGTAATTCTGATCAAAAACTCGGGCATAAACACTTAGTTCCTTCGCATGATGCACATTTTGCAACTTTCTTGTTTACATTAGTTGATTAAACCTTCAACTTCGCACACCTTCAATTCGTAGTTTCTGCATTTGTTATTCCAGGCTTGGCAATAGCACATCTGACATGATACAAATTGACAAATGTAAAGTCTACAAGTTTGTCAAATGACCTTATATGGCAACTGCCTTGCTGCGGGAATAGGCATGCCGTAATCGCCGGAATGCACGAAAAATAAATATAATAATCAGCTAAACTGTTGCAATAAGCTTTTAATGAACGACACCTTTTCTATCGAAAATACTGGTATTATTTTTATAAAAAAAAATTTGAGGTATGATTGAAACTGGACCAAACAGGTATGGTACGCCAAATTCACAAAAATGAGCTAAACATAGTTAACTTTAGTTTACGGATCCTAAACTATAGTTAACGATTCGTTAACTATAGTTTACATCTGTGAAACTATATTTCACGAATGTAAACTATAGTTTACGAATGATAATCATAGTTTATCTATCTGTAAAAAACGTAAACAATAGATTTTGCTGATGAATATAGATTCACATTTGTTTATTATAATTTACAATCGTAAACTACAGTTAAGAGTTGTTAATTATAGTTTCACAAATCGTGAAACTACATTTATCAGACAAATTCACAGAAATGAGCTAAACATAGTTTCACAGTCGATAAACTAGGTTTATCGACTGTTAACTATAGTTTACGGATCGAAAACTATAGTTAACGACGTTTTTCTATATTTCACGTCTGTAAACTATAGTTAACGCGATAATCTATGTTTCACATCTGTAAACTATAGTTAACACTGAAAACAATCATTTGCGATTGTTAAACATAGTTAATCTGATAAATATAGTTTCACAATTGTGAAACTATGATTTATTAACAACTCTAAACTATAGTTAACGAATGCAAATTGTATTATTTAGACATTAGGGCGCCAAATTCACAAAAATGTGATAAACATAGTTTTACGTTTGTAAAGCATGGTATAAATGACAGTTAACTATAGTTTAGAACCGAAAACTATAATTAACGATTGTAAAATATAGTTTATCGTGAAACTATATTTATCAACTTTAAACTATAGTTTACGAATGTAAAATATAGTTTACAGATGTGGATCTATATTTATCAGCAAAAGCTATTGTTAACGTGTATTACCAGACAGAAAATCATAGATTTGCATTCGTAAACTATAGTTTACAGATGTGAAATATAGATTAACGTCGGTAATTATAGTTTACGATCGTTAACAGTCGATAAACCTAGTTTATCGACTGTGAAACTACATGTATGTTTAGCTCATTTTTGTGAATTTGGCGTGCCATACTCGATTGGTGCATGAATAAACATATATATACCCCCAAATTTGTTCTAAATGAAACTTTTAAAATAAAACTGTATACTGTCAAAAAACAATTTCAGCAAATTCATACTACATGTATATAGGCTTTAAATGTCCATAGGAGCTGGGACTTTGGATAGTGTTGTCAAATAGCAATGTGATGTACGCCTTTCTATTTCTTTGTTGGCCACTAGCCATGACTTTTTGAAATCAACAAGATTTGGCTGGCATTTGATCAGAGACAACAATCTTTGTATACTTCAATTGAGCCAGCCTCATTTTTAACTTGTCTTGATGCAAGAAAAAGATAGTTATATCCAACCGAAAATTATATCCAACCGAAACTCTACAGTCTTGTTAAAATGGTTCTATATACTGTAAATTCCTTATTTTACACGAGTACTTTATTCCGCGATTCAACCGTTTTCCATCAAATGGCGAGAACAAAAAATTGCAAATGACGAATTTTTATCATAGTTTCTTGAATAAACATATATCCGAAAAATAAAAGCGAGATTTTAAAATTCACGAGATGTGCTTTTCGCGATTTTACGCGGATATTAATTCCTCGCGTTTAATTAGGAATCTACAGTATTCTTCATGTATAACAAATGAAAACTTGAAATAAAAAAAAACCCATTTTATTATAAGAAAAAAAGTTCAACACACAATTTGCATAGGCATAGGCATATGCATCACTTTGTTCATCTGACTATAAAAAGAAGAAATTATAATAAGATACATTTTTACATAACTTTCACTATAAACAGAATACCAAAGGATAAAAATTAAGAAAAAATATTAAATGCTTTTTTACATGTCAAAAAATGAAGAAGAAAAACTCCCATGATATTTTTCATGACATAAAACAACATTTCTAGACAAAAAATTACATATTAAAACACAGGAAATCACAGAGTACAAAGCTCACCGAGACGAGGCATCACCTTTATGAAGCATGGCCTTTATGAGACCACCTTTATCATATATGAAAATCATACTTTATGATCTTGGATATTCATGGATTCTGTTTTGAAACAAAATCATATATCATCTGTTAAAAAATTATATGATAATCATATGTTCATAATTATGTTAATCAATATAATAATATAAAATTAAACATTGCATCCTATCATACTTATAATATATATCACATAATGCAATAAAATACTGTAATAAACAATTAAGATGATATTGTAAATATGAAATGACATTGTATTGTGTTTAACCTTATTGTATCTGATCACATTATACAACATCATTATATAAAATACAATATTGTATTATATGATACAATATCATATTATATAATACATCATAACATTGAAACATATGGTATTATATTGTATAATATAGTATGATATTGTATTGTATGATATTGTAAAATATTTGATACATAATATGATATTGTATCATATGATACAATATAATTTGATACAACACTGTATCATATCAAATGATACAATATCATGTGATAAAAAAATATTACATAATTTTATATCATATTATACATATTGTATCATATGATACAATAATATATCATTTAAACCAATATCATATTATACAATATCGTATGATACCACAATATATATTACAATATCATATAATACAATTTCATGTGTAAAATTGTATATTACAGAAACCGATACCATATTATACAATATCATATGATACAATGTTATAGATACAATATAATATTATATAATATTGTATCATAATATACAATACTATACAGAATAATATCATGATACAATATCATAAAATATGAAAAATATTGATACAATATCATATCGTAACATATACCTTTTTACAATATAACATATGATATTATATTGTATCATATTAAACAATTATAGTGTTTCATATCATACAATACTTTATCATAGGAATCATGTTATATCATTTAACAACAACCACATCTTTCAATCAAGCAGGTTTTAGTGAGGTAGGAGATTTCTTTAGCATCCTTGATAATGGAGATCAGGCTCTGCATCTGAAGCAACCGCTGCGTTTCATTTATAATATAGTTAAATCAACTATGCAAGCTATCATCTATAAAACATGTGACCCGTTCCAATAAACTAAACCTCCTCCAGCATCTGAAACCTATAGCTCAGATTCAGCATTCAAGCCTGTCTGGTGCATCAGTATCATAAGACACACCATCCATGCAAGTTTGATGAAGTACGGACCAGCAGTAACTTAGATATTGCTATCAAAGGGCACCTGCAACAAAAATTTTAACCTGCTCCAAAAACCTTAACCTCCTCCAGCTTCCGAAACCTATAGCTCAGATGCAGCACTCAAGCCTGTCTGGTGCATCAGTATCATAAGACACACTATCAATGCAAGTTCGGTGAAGTTAGGACCAGGAGTAACTTAGATATTGCTATCAAAGGGCACCTGCAACAAAACATTTTAACTTGCTCCAAAAACCTTAACCTCCTCCAGCTTCCGAAACCTATAGCTCAGATTCAGCACTCAAGCCTGTCTGGTGCATCAGTATCATAAGACACACCATCCATGCAAGTTTGGTGAAGTTAGGACCAGAATTTACTTAGATATTGCTATCAAAGAGCACCTGCAACAAAAACTTTAACCTGCTCCAAAATCCTTAACCTCCTTCAGCATCTGAAATTTAGGACCCAGATTCAGCATCCAAGTCTTTCAAGTCCATAAGTTGGTCCAGATGCATCATCCATGCAAGTTTGGTGAAGATAGGACAAGCAATAGCCTAGATACAGGACCTGCAACAAAAACTTTAACCAGGTCCGGACGCCGACGCCAACACTGGGGGTATAGCATAAGCTCCCCTTGACTTTGTCTCGGTGAGCAAAAAATGTTCATGATAACGGACTATGAAATCTTGTTTGTTGTTCTTTGACCACCATTCAAGGCTGGTTGTATCCAGCGCTGTAGGGAGAAGGTGCATGACCAACAGGATTTATCATGGTCGCTTGTTGCTGGGCAACCACTGTGGTCCCACCTGCAAAAGCAAAATTTCTTCTTTTTTTTTTATTGTGCTCTTTAAACATTACCTAAACTATTTATTGCAATAAATATTCCAGAAATGTTTTTCTGCCATGTTCTTGGATTAAAAAAAAGTTAATTGTTTAAGGTCACTGCACACCCTCTACCCACTGGCATATACCGGTATATGTTAAGTTTGACACCCTCTACCCATTGGTATATATATTTTAAGTTTGACACCAATTTAGCCAAAGAGAAAAGAAAACTGCTCTGAACAAAACGAAATTAGACTAACAGACAAACTGATCACTATAAGGTACTTGCAGAGCAGGGCTGTATTTTACTAAAGAACTTACGATTTACGACCAAATTAATGAATGCTTATTAATACCAAGCTACCGTAATCAATATCTGAATTAAATGGCTGTAAAATTTAACTAAAGAAATTAAAATAAAGGTAAATAAATGATTTAATATAAACAAAAATTGTCAAAGATCATTTCACTAGACTGAAAATATTCATGACTTTGTCGTAAGTTTATATGCAAAACGAAGCCCTAGGCCCTAGTTAACCAATTAATTGATAAAGAAAATATACAATACCATTAAAGAGGGTACACTTTAGAAGGTAACCTCTCCCCCCCCCCCAACCAACCCGATTTCAATATTACTAATCTTACCTGGCTGTCCGCCCTGGACAATGATGGTCTCCCTCCTTCTGCCAAAGCAGGCTCGGCAACAGCAGATGCAGCATCCGATGCACAGAACCACTATCCCAATCGATACAACAATAGGTACCCACCTATATAGAATAAGCAATATCAATACATCACTATCCCAATCAATACAACAAATTCAGGTTTGGGGTAATGCTAAATGTAATGGTAATGCATTACATATTTTCAAAGGTATGCTAGTAATGTGTAATGCCACAATTTTAGCATTACAAGTAATGGTAATGTATTACTTAAAAAAATCTAGTGTAATGCTGGCATTACATGGAATATTACTTTGCTTTTCTATGCATGTTTATTTGTAAAATCGTGATGAATGGAATAACTGAAACTGTATTTGATTAAAAATTGTTTTTAAAGAAGATAAATAATTCTTGAGATAAAAATATTTTAGTTGTATGATTAAGCATGTTAAAAAAAATTAAAAATCCATTCTTAGATTGCCAATATAACTGGCTATATATTAACACAATTTCATAACATTTTAAGAGTGCTGTTATTAAGAATTTCAAATCATTTGAAAAATGTACTTCAATTAGTTGTACATTCAATGAATTCTTTCCTGTGAAGAACGTGTCAACAGTACACAGTGTTGTTCTAATTAACAAAACATTCTATTGTTTACATGCTAAACACCCCAATCACCACCCTTCTATTGGTTGCATGTGTTCCATAAAATGGAGAACAGACATACACCCTTAAAAGCAAAAATGAATGCACTACAAAAAATGCACTGTCCAACCATGATCTCTTGAAGCTTAAAAATTACTTCCAGTATTATAAACCATTTGAAAATATAATTTTACTCTCTCTCTCTTTCTCTGTTGTATACATGTAGTGTAACGATTTTATGATAGCATTGTCGCCTAGCAACCAGCTGAGATTGTCACGTGACCGACAGAGGGTATATAAACGAGCGCGTCGCAGCCGCAGCGTTCTCTTCCCTAGCAGAGTTCCAACGGAGAGGAATTGCGAGACTAAATTACGATTTGGTAGGTGGGTTGCCTTGAGAGAGAGGCTTACCACATTGATTATTATAGGACCAATCGTGTTTAACCACTAGTTGGTTATTATAGAGGCTGTCCTCTCGGAGGTTAGCCTAGCTTAGTCGTCGCTGATACTCTAGTAGTATTAGGGAAGGGGTACGCCTTTAGTTAGAGGTTATACACTGTCCGTCCTGCATAAGGCATTAACACAGTGACTGCCTCTACTAAGGGTTTGCCTCTTCAGTAGGTTATCCAGCTAGGGCGTGCCGCGGGTATTCGCTACCGCCTGAATAAGGCATATAATAGTGTTTACCTCGTGGTATTAATAAAGTTACAATCCCGGCCGACCAGATTCATTTGTGATTTTACCCTAAGTAAGGGAAGGCCATTTTGTAAATATTTGTAGGCCAATTGTAATCACCAATAATTTTAGAGAGGAAAATTATTATTGTTTGATATTTTTATATTCAACCCCCAGACCCTAGAATTGACTAGGTACGGACCCCTCGACACGTTACAGTATTAAGTACAATAGTTTGGACAGATCGATAGAAAATACAAGATTCATGTATTTTTGGGAGTTGATTTTAATCAACTCTCTTATGCAGTTACTCAAACAAAGGGAAAGTGAAACAGTGTTTCGACCTCAGCACAAATCATCGCTGCTGACAAGACTTAGTTCTTGAAAATAATTGATAAATTCGATGTAATGTATGCCAAAGCATTGTTTTTCAAGGAAACTTATTTATAAATACCTTGAAAATAGTCAGATTTTAAATGGTACGAACAATTTAAATATTTTTGTAGTCGTATACATGTATTCCTATGCCAGAGTTCAATGTAATCTCGTTCAACTCGACGCTCTGCTGTCTCCGTAAATCTCCGACAAGCAGATAGTCTCTCTTGCTTGTCGGAGATTTACGGTGTCAGCCGAGCATTTGGTTGAACGAGACTAGAGTTCAATATTGCTTGGATCAATACAATTTTCAAGAAAATTTTTTATTATTGATACATAGTTTGATTGAATTAATTTTATCTTTAAATATTATTTAACATGATTCATATGGGGGGTTCTCGACATTCTTGTCGAAAAAGTCAAAAAATTCATATTATAAAAATATGCGTAATTCAAATACAAATTAGAAACTACATGTACTTGTCATGCAAAATAACATATTATTGATTTTAAAATAAATAAACCTCGAGAAAATCAACTCCCGTCAGTTCTTCAGTACTTTGATTTCTATTATTACCTGAATACTTATATACATGTATCTTAGATTTTTACATCCGACAGAATGCAGTTAAAAGATGAAACCTGTTAAACTTTGATCATAAAGTCCAACAGCACATTAAGTCATTAAATTTGAACCTGATAGTGAACATGAACCTGTAACGTTAAATATGTTTAAACATGTTTTATTTATGAAACATTTACAAAAACACTTTATTTAGCTTTTAAATCACTCTTTTCAAACTTATTGACTTTTCACAAAGTAATGGTAATGGTAATGCATTACTTTTCTCATTTAATGGTAATGTAATGCATTACTTCAAGTAAATTAAGTAATGGTAATGGTAACATAATGCCCTAATTCATGAAGTAATGGTAATGTAATGCATTACTTTACAATGTAATTCGCCCCAAGCATGACAACAATAGGTACCCACCTACATAGAACAAGCAATATCAATACATCACTATCCCAATCAATACAACAATAGGTACCCACCTACATAGAATAGGCAATATCAATACATCATTATCCCAATCAATACAACAATAGGTACCCACCTACATAGAATAGGCAATATCAAGACATCATTATCCAAATCAATACAACAATAGGTACCCACCTACATAGAACAAGCAATATCAATACATCACTATCCCAATCAATACAATAAGTACCCATCTACATAGAAGAGGCAATATCAATACATCACTATCCCAATCAATACAACAATAGGTACCCACCTACATAGAATAGGCAATATCAAGACATCACTATCCAAATCAATACAACAATAGGTACCCACCTAAATAGAATAGGCAATATCAATACATTACTATCCCAATCAATACAACAATAGGTACCCACTTACATAGAACAGGCAATATCAATACATCATTATCCCAATCAATACAGCAATAGGTACCCACCTACATAGAACAGGCAATATCAATACATCACTATCCCAATCAATACAACAATAGGTTCCCACCTACATAGAACAGGCAATATCAATACATCACTATCCCAATCAATACAACAATAGGTTCCCACCTACATAGAACAGGCAATATCAATACAACACTATCCCAATCAATACAACAATAGGTACCCACCTACATAGAATAGGCAATATGAATACATCACTATCCAAATCAATACAACAATAGGTACCCTCCTAAATAGAACAGGACAGTATGAATACACCACTATCCCAATCAATACAACAATAGATACCCTCCTAAATAGAACAGGCAATATGAATACATCACTATCCCAATCAATACAACAACAGGTACCAACCTACATAGCAATATCAATAAATCACTATCCCAATCAAAACAACAATAGGTACCCACCTAAATAGAATAGGCAATATCAATACATCACTATCCAAATCAATACAACTATAGGTACCCTCCTAAATAGAACAGGCAATATCAAGACATAGCACTTTTGTCTAAAATATCCCTAGAATTTGAAATTGGTTTAACAAAGGATTGCCAGAAACAAATTTGTTATAGTAGAAAATAGTACTTATTGTAGTATTAGACTATTAGGTATGTTCATAAGACATGAATGACACTTTTTCAGTAATCATAGCTATAAAAATTCCTAAATGAGGCCAGTGACCTACTTTTGAGTCACCACTCACTTTCCCCTAAAATGAATCTGATTGAGTTTGATGGTCCTATATAGGACTTACAATTCACAAGATTTGATCAGTACACTATTAAAGTATGTATAATCATAAAATTAAACAAGTGAAAAGCTGTCAATGTGATAGTAAACCAGGTTTTCTTTTATGTGAACTGTATCCATAATCCATGTCAACCCTGAATTGATAAACACTACCTACCGTATCCAGTGAAATGGAGTACCCTATATGCAATATTTTGCCCAAAAATGGCTAAGTTCGTAAGCTGGTATTTTTTTCATTCATAATCAGAAATCAAAATCCTAGCAATATGCACACCTCTGATATATGTACAATTGATCTTCAAAAGAACCTATCTTGAAACCTGTAGAAGGAGTAATCCGTACAATGAGGGTAACCTATATGCAAAAATTTGCCAAAAAATGACTGAGTTCAAAAGCTGGTATTTTTTTCATACATTTTTAAATCAGAAATCAAAATCCTAGCAATATGCACACCTCTGATATAGGTAAAATTGATCTACAAAAGAACAACTTCCTATCTTAAAAACTGTAGGAGGAGTTATCTGTACAACTAGGGCATCCCATATGCAATATTTTGCCAAAAAATGACGAAGTTCGTGAGCTGGTATTTCTTTCTTACATTTTCAGAAATCAAAATCCTAGCAATATGCACACCTCTGATATAGGTACAATTGATCTGCAAAAGAACAACTTCCTATCTTCAAAACTGTAGGAGGAGTTATCCGTACAATGAGGGTACCCTTTGGGCAGTCGCCATTGTGTTTCAATCAAACTTTACATTTACAATTGTACTGGAATAAATGTGGGCTTACACATAAACATGGAACCAGTCAGTACAGAATGAGAGTCGGTCCTCCTCTGGAGCCTGCAGGTATCTGCTGTCACAACAGTAGGTGTTTCCCAGGCTTATACAGCAGTAGTCAGAGCACCAAACCTCATCAGTGTCAGAGGTTAAGATGTTACGTATACGACAGCATTCTCCGCACTCCCCTAGTCCTGAACAAAAGACAGATGTTGTCTATAAACGTACATGCATTAACATCAATTCAATGTTTGCCCAATAATTTATTGATATAACATTTTTGAATAAGTTTTCCCCTTCTGTCACAAATGAGATAATTTTATTACTAGCTAGCTCTGAAAATTGCTGAATCACACAGGAAATACAGTTCGAAATTTAGCTAAGTAAAAATAGACAGTTCCTCGAAAATAAAAATGTCAGGACAGTGTCTGCTATTTAGAGAAATTACTTAACTATTGTTTAAATGAAAAATTATCTACTAATAATCTTATTGAAAGCACTGATCAACAAATATTGATTTTTAAGATTGGAAGATGCATTAATAATTTTAATTCTAAAAAATACTCTTGTTAATGAAACTAGAGGTATTGTGAGCAAGCTCACAATTGATACCCCCCGCTAAGATAAAAATCTTATGCATGTATTTTTCCAATTATAGAAAATATTGGATGAATCTATTTCACCATCCACTTTCTATAAATAACAACTGCTCTATTTTTTTAAAACTGTTGGTCATAAGCAATATTTGTGTGAAGTAAGAACATTCAAAGCTTCTCCATAAGAAAGATAATGACCAGACACAAATTTTGCACTTTTTACTGCCATTGACCTTGACCTTGCCCAAATGACTTCGGGTCAAGGTCATGACACACCCTTAGGTCATAAGCAATCTTTGTGTGAAGTAAGAACTTCCAATCATTCTCAATAAGAAAGATATGGACCGAACACAAATTTTGTATTTTTTCTGCCAGTGACCTTCACCTTGCCTGAATGACCTTGGGTCAAGGTCATGACACGCCCTTAGGTCATAAGCAATCTTTGTGTGAAGTAAGAACTTCCAATAATTCTCCATAAGAAAGATATTGACCAGACACAAATTTTGTATTTTTTCTGCCAGTGACCTTGACCTAATGACCATGGGTCAAGGTCATGACACACCCTTAGGTCATAAGCAATCTTTGTGTGAAGTAAGAAATTCCAATGTTTCTCCATAAGAAAGATATGGACCAGACACGATTGCAGAGACAGACGAACGGACAGTAGGACAAGGTGATTCCTATATACCCCCCTAAACTTCGTTTGCGGGGGGTATAATAATTATTTTCTTAAACATATTTGATTTTGATTTATTAAAAATGTGTTGTATTGTCTTCTTCGGCGAGTGTAATATCAGAATATTTGTATTCTGGTATGTCGCCCTCGAAGTCGTATCATATATACATAATATTCCCCTGCTTGACAGACGTACATCCAACTTTTTCATCTTTTTTAAAGTAGCAATTAAGGTTTATCATTATTCCAACAAATGGTTTAATATTTGGAAAAATCTACTTATTAATAATTGGTATCTTTTAAAAGTTACCTGTTTACAAAAAGATTGATTAATATTTGTTAACCTGTCTGATAATATCGATCATACTAAGAAATATGGTTGACCCTGCCAGTGTAGATAACCCCTTATCATTTCAGGCATGCATTCTAAATTTTAATCTAATCTGGTTCAATATTGCATCAGAGGATCGAGACATTTCTGTTTTTAAAGTCATCTTTAAAATTTAAGACATGTTCATTTGCCATCTCACTGACATGTGTTTAAATTTTCGATCCGAGGGTAAATTTTTAATTTTATTTTCAAATTTAAGTAGCTCGGAAATAAATATACAGTGGCCTCCCTCTATAACGAGATGCTGGGAACATATTTTTTTTCTTGTTATAACCGATACTCGTAATATCCGAGGTGGGCATTTCCGAAGCTGACACATGGTCGTTAAATTTGTTCTTTACATTTCAAATAATGTTTAGAAACAAGTGATCATGAAAAAAATATAATTTATTCAAACTTTGTTGAAAAGTTACATACTTACAGCGTATTCATGTAAATGACCATAAAATGACTACATCTACAATCTTAGTAAGTTTTTATGCAAAATAGACACTCATTATTTTTCTAAAAAAACATGGAATTGCACACCATAAAACATCAAACATTGCTATGATTTTATTAAGCAACCCAATGTTTATATTTTCAACTACTCTACACGTGGTTGAACACGAACGATAACTCTGTTCTGAATATTATCGTTTAATATAAATAACCCCTAGATGGTGAAATATGACATACATTTTAAAAGATGTTCATGTTTTATTATAAATCCAATTAAGATACGATATGAAAAACGACCAGTACTTAGGTATTTTAATAATATTATTCTAACACTTTTACTTCCGCTCGTTTCACATGAACTGAACAAATCTGGGTGAAGTCTCGTGAACTTTCATTCGAGCACCTCTGGATTTATTACATACTTAGCAACGATAAAGAAAACATTCCGAACACACTCGCAGGGGTGTGCTATACATCTCACAAACAAGCGAGCGCGGCGCAAATTCATTATATGTAAAGCGTTACTCACACTCTGTACAATATTTAAACATAAATTTACTTACCAAAGAATGAGACGATTGTGATAAAAAATATGAGCATTGTTGGAGAACTATCCATGTCTGGTTCCTCGTCAGTTGTTGGGTCTTTGTCTATAAGCTCCGCTTCGGAGAGTTGCACGAAATTCACAGCGAGGCTTTATATAAAAACGTCAGGATAACGAAACTACGCAGATTCTACGAACCGACCAGGGACATGGAATGTAGAGACAATTTTCTGAAAGTGTCAAAATTCAAGATACCATTGATGTACAAGGTATTAAAGATAAATAAGCCTAATCACCACACCTCAAGCCAATTTTAGGTTCAGAGTCCGTTCGATTTGACTATTACGTCTGTAATAAAACCAGAACAATTGTTCTTTAGGTAGCTCGCATGTTTACCTACCCAGTTAACACAACAACGTTTTCACAACGTTTTAAAAACGTTGTAGAAATGTTACGAAAACATTTTTAAAAACGTTATTACAACGTGAATCTGTGTGGGTTTTTTTACGTTATAATAACATTTTCTAAAAACATTTCTAAGAAATATTTACAAAACATTTTTAAAACCGTTATTACAGCGTAAATCTGTGGGGTTTTTGTTACGTTATAACAACATTTTCTAAAAACGTTTCTAAGAAATGTTAACAAAATGTTTGAGAGAAACATTTTCTAAACGTAGTATGTTATTATTTTGGGAACGTTTTTAAAATCATTTCATTTCCTTATGAAACTTTCTTTCTACTTTTAAAACTTAAGGTTTCTAATACAACAGTTTTAAATGTTTTATATAAAAGACATGAGCCTTAAACATGCTCAAACACAACAGAACAACATCATTTAAAATTTTCCAACTGTATTATCACAGAACTATACTTCACAAAATGAACGATATAAATCCACAGTATAATCCATTGTCATTAGATATCAAGACTTCACAGCATCCCAGTAGTCACAGTTTCACAATTGTCTGAAAAGTTTTCACACATTTCGATTGTTATAGTTGCAACAGATGTGTTTCACTGAATTTCTTAGCCCTGAAACAAAAAACAAAACAAAAATAAAACATCTGGTCAGTGGAATTGAATCATTAAAGTGCATGGTTTATCATGTGCTGCATTTAGCAAGTTCAATCAACAATTGCATGTAGTTTATATAAAAAAAATACATATATAATGCTGGGGAAAAAAATTCAAATACCTATATGCTTGATACCCCATGAAAGTCATATCTTCGGCTAACATCAACACAATGAAACAAAACGTCTCACTCTGGAATGGTACACTGTAGTCAAGCTCTAAGAGCAGCCCCTAATAAATGGTAAAATATAATTGTATTCAAAAGTTTAAAACAACATGGTATTGGAGTTGTATATCGCTAGCATATGTACACATATCGCCAATTAAATAACACAAGCAGTATATAGATATGATATGGCTTAGCACAAATCCGTTAAATGTACATGTGCACACTACCCAAATTATTATTCTGCATTGAAAGATAAAAAAAATACATTTACCGAAAATATCCCCCATTCCAAATCCTTGCTCTTTGTAGAACGGCGTGGGTATTTCAAAAATTCTAACCCACTAAGATAACAAATAGCGCGGAAACTGTATAACTGGGATCGGCTGCTTTCACCCTGGCCATGGCATCCCGCTGTGACATTATATAAATAGTGCCTGTTTGGGAGGGTAACAGTTGAAATTGACACCCCGAGAAAACCATTGTCAACCGACGCGAAGAGGAGGTTGACAATGGTTTTCGAGGGGTGTCAATTTCAACTGTTATCCTCCCAAACAGGCACTATTTATTTTGTTATACTGAATGTCTTAATTTTTAAGAAAATTTCACTTTTATATAGGAATAACGTGAATTCTACAGCGAACCGTACTCGCATAATTTTCGCGCATGTAACATTTTTTAATGTTACCCATTGCTAAGTGCGTTGCTAACGCTGAGGGTAATAGTATATAAATAGTGCCTGTTTGGGAGGGTAACAGTTGAAATTGACACCCCGAGAAAACCATTGTCAACCGACGCGAAGCGGAGGTTGACAATGGTTTTCGAGGGGTGTCAATTTCAACTGTTATCCTCCCAAACAGACACTATTTATTTTGTTATACTGAATGTCTTAATTTTTAAGAAAATTTCACTTTTATATAGGAATAACGTGAATTCTACAGCGAACCGTACGCGCATAATTTTCGCGCATGTAACATTTTTTAATGTTACCCATTGTTAAGTGCGTTGCTAACGCTTAGGGTAATAGAAAGAATTATGAACTGCGTCTTAACCAATCAGATTTCAGTATTTATCATGAAAGTATAACAAAAAGAATTATGAACTGCGTCTTAACCAATCAGATTCCAGTATTTAACATGAAAGTATAACAATCTCAATTAACTCGCAGTAAACGCATTCAAAGGGAAAACCCAATGCCCTGCACTCTAAGTATTTCATATATTTTCCATAGTTAGATGCATGTTTAATCAAACTCATGCTCTGTCTTTTTAATATTTAAATTTAAAAAAAATACAACAAACAGTGTGAATATGAAAATCAATTAATCTGTTTTTTTTTATAATGATATTTAATATACAGTGTTCTAAAATGTAATTATTGCTTAACTTTTATTTTGTGCGCAGCATGCATAACTGAGGTATGCCAATCTTTAGCATTTAAAAGAGAAAAAAAAAACAATTCGATTTAATACTTAGATGTTTTAAAAACGTTCTCCAAACATTGTCAGGTAATGTTATTATGCTGTCTAATAGCATTTTCATTCTGTATTATAAGCAGTTTTCTGACGATAAAGAAATATACATTTGAAATACCAATACAACGAAAGCAATTTTGGTCAGGCATTTCTAACAGTCTGACTAAAGCCAGCCCCTACTAATTCACTTCGTTGTACAACGAAGTGAATTAGTAGGGGCTGGCTTTAGTCAGACTGGCATTTCTAATTGACAGTGTTATAAAAATCACAAATAAAACATTTTTATAATGTCTGTCTGTCTGTCTGTCTGTCCGTCTGTCTGTAAACTTTTCACATTTTCAACATCTTCTCAAGAACCACTCGGCCAATTTCAACCAAACTTGGCACAAAGCATCCTTAGCCTAAGGGAATTCAAAGTTGTGAAAATTAAGGACCACGCCCTTTTGCAAAGGGAGATAATTAGGAATTTATGAAAATTGTCGAGAAATTTTCAAAAATCTTCTCATGAACCATAAGACCAGGAAAGCTGACACTTGTGTGGAAGCATCCTCAGGTAGTGTAGATACAAAATTGTGAAACTCATGACCCCCGGGGGTAGAGTGGGGCCACAATGGGGGGTCGAAGTTTAACATACGAATATATAGATTAATCTTTAAAAATCTTTTTTCTCAGAAACTAATCAGCCAGGAAAGCTGAAACTTGTGTGAAAGCATCCTCAGGTAGTGTAGATTCAAAATTGTGAAAATCATGATCCCCGGGGGAAGGGTGGGGCCACAATGGGGGATCGAAGTTTTACATAGGAATATATAGAGTAAATCTTTAAAAATCTTCTTCTCAAAAACTAATCAGCCAGGAAAGCTGAATCTTGTGAGAAAGCATCCTCAGGTAGTGTAGATACATAATTGTGAAAATCATGACCCCCGGGGGTAGGGTGGGGTCACAATGTGGGGTCGAAGTTTAACATATCAATATATAGAGTAAATCTTTAAAAATATTCTTCTCAAAAACTAATCAGCCAGGAAAGCTGACACTTGTGTGAAAGCATCATCCGGTAGTGTAGATACAAAATTGTGAAAATCATGACCCCCGGGGGTAGGGTGGAGTCACAATGTGGGGTCAAAGTTTAACATATGAATATATAGAGTAAATCTTTAAAAATCTTCTTCTCAGAAACTAATTAGCTGGCACAGCTGAAACTTGTGTGAAAGCATCCTCATGTAGTGTTGATACGAAGTTGTGAAAATCATGACCCCTGGGTGTAGGGTGGGGCCACAATGGAGGATCGAAGTTTTCCATAGGAATATATAGAGTAAATCTTTAAAAATCTTCTTCTCAGAAGCTAATCAGCCAGGAAAGCTGACACTTGTGTGGAAGCATACTCAGGTCGTTTAAATTCAAAGTTGTGAAAATCATGACCCCTGGGGGTAAGGTAGGGCCACAATGGGGGGGGGGTCAAAGTTTAACATATGAATATATAGAGTAAATCTTTAAAAATCTTCTTCTCAGAAACTAATCAGCCAGGAAAGCTGAAACTTGTGTGAAAGCATCCTCAGGTAGTGTAGATACAAAGTTGAGAAAATCATGACCCCCGGGGGTAGGATGAGGCCAAAATGGGGGGTCGAAATTTTACATAGGAATATACACAGTAAATCTTTAAAAATCTTCTTCTCATGAACCATATGACCAGGAAAGCTGACACTTGTGTGGAAGCATCCTCAGTTAGTGTAGATTCAAAGTTGTGAAAATCATGACCCCCAGGGGTAGGGTGGGGCCACAATGGGGGGGTCGAAGTTTTCCATAGGAATATAGAGTAAATCTTTAAAAATATTCTTCTCAAAAACTAATCAGCCAGGAAAGCTGACACTTGTGTGGAAGCATCCTCAGGTAATGTAGATACGAAGTTGTGAAAATTATGACCCCCGGGTGTAGGGTGGGGCCACAATGGGGGATCTAAGTTTTACATAGGAATATATAGAGTAAATCTTTAAAAATCTTCTTCTCAGAAACTAATCAGCCAGCAAAGCTGACACTTTTGTGGAAGCATCCTCAGGTAGTGTAGATTCAAAGTTGTGAAAATCATGGCCCCCGGGGGTAGGGTGGGGCCTCAATAGGGGGTCGAAGTTTAACATAGGAATATATAGAGCAAATCTTTAAAAATCTTCTTCTCAGAAACTAATCAGCCGGCAAAGCTGAAACTTGTGTGAAAGCATCCTCAGGTAGTGTACAGATTCAAAGTTGTGAAAATCATGGCATCCTCAGGTAGTGTAGATACAAAGTATGTATTATGTATTATTGTACATTGTCCAGATAGTTTGTATTATGACTCCATTAAGCTGATTTTATCATACCTATTGTTTCTCAGGTGAGCGATGTGGCCCATGGGCCTCTTGTTTTCTTAAAGTCTTTTCATTATTAACAAACAATAATGAAATGATCCAGCTTAGTATGTTATCAATCTAAAGTGTGCTAAGTTTGAAAAAATTTGCTGGCCTTCCCCAAAAAGCGTTAATTAGGCCAACATGGCGATTCAAAATGGCAGATACCCAGATTTTATAATTTTTTCCTAAAAAATTTAAACTAGGGAAAACGCTTAAAAACAATAATAATTCAGTCCAGCAAAGTTATTTTTGCATATTAATTAAGGCGTGCTTAGTCTGAAAAATATGCTTGCTATGACAAAAATGGCGCTTATTAGGTCAAAATGGCGGTCAAAATGGTCGCAAGACAAATTTTATAATTCTCTTACATGTAAGTCTTAAAAATTAAGGTAACAAACAATTAGATTGGTTCAGTATAACATTTTATCATAATTAAGGTGTGCTGATTCCAACAAAATATGTTGATCACGATAAATAGTTAAAAATGGTGGACATGCAGCTAGATTTTATTAAGTTTTGTCTCGCAGTCTCTTTAATGGAAAAAAAATAACAATACAAAATCACAAATTTGTCTAGCAAACATATTTATCATAATTAGGTTGTGCCAAGTTTGATGAAATGTGTTGGTCTTCATGAAAATGACGTTAATTTTGTCAAAATGACAATTTAAATTGGTGTATACTAGTAGCCAAATTTCATTAATCTCTATATAGACTACTAAAAGACCTCTTAAATGGGGAAAATGTTTGAATATCATAATTTCAATACTAATGATGTAACTGACAATCAAATTTGAACACTTGTATTAATAGAAAAAACTACACCAGCTTTTCATTTGGAAAAAAATCTGTTTTCCATTATTAAGCTACAGCATATAATTATGTTATTTATACAATCTTTTTTTTTTAATGATAAGATTGTGATTTGAAATTTGCAAATGTCTTTACCCCGGAAATAGGCACGTTTACATTCACACATAAAGGTTCTGCAACTACATACAGTTGCAAGCTATCAAATCTAAGAAAACTTTAGGTACAAGATCTTAAGGTCATTAGTTCCAGCAACAAACAACCATCACTAAAAAAAAATTATCCAATCTCGGCTGGGCATGGTAATATGGGCATGCTTATATATGCCTGTCTCCCTATCATTACCTTGGTGTGTGTTAAATCCTAAGTTGGGACATATTCCCGGGCTTTGATTTTAGGAAGAAAGCAAATTAAACCGTGTCAGTGGTCAATATGAATTATGAATTAAAATTTTTTTTTGGACCGGACTATAATTGTTTTAATGCTTTGTTTCTTGTTAAAAATAGAATAGTGATAAAATAAGGCTGTATGCCGTTTTAAATCGCCATTTTGACATAATTTCCGTCATAGCTAGCATATTTCTTTAGGCTCAGCATGCCTTAGTTATATTGATAAACTTTGCTGGACCAAATTAAACTCGTTGGTCTCATGCTTTTTTCCCTTTTAAGAAACTTTAAAGAAAAAAATATGAAATCTGGCTGTCAGTCATTTTGACATAAAAAGCATCGCTTTAGTGGAAACCAGCATGATTCTTCAGACTTAGGATTTGAAAATTTATTTTAAAAAATTATAATGTTTGTTTCTCGCTTTTTCACCATTTAAGAAACTAAAGGGAAATATAAAAATATAAAATCTGTATGTCCACCGTTATGAATCGCCATTTTCTTTCCAGATAATTTACGAAATTTTCTTGAAAAGGGTATTATATTATTCCTACATGTAACTATTCACACCTAAATTATGATTGGCTACAGGCGTCAATGCGATGCAAGATATATCGTCTGCAAGCGTGGGGTTGGAGCTAACGATGTTGTAGATTCCCGTATTTGAACATTGACTTTGAATTTCTTGGAGAAGGTCATTGATGAATACAAGGTAGAGAAAAGTTGAGAGTATGCCTCCTAGGCGAACTCCTTGTGAGACAGGGAACCAAACAGAGTTAGTGTAGTTCACCACGACAGAGCATGATGTACCAGTATGGCAGTCGTCAATTAGAGTCCATAACCGTCCAGAAACTCCAAGACGATGAAGCTTGTACATTAGACCGTGCCTCCAGACAGTATCAAATGCTTTTTGAGTATCGAGGAATGCAACGTATACCGGGCTTCCACGTTCAATGTTGTGGAAAATGGTTTCTTGTAGGTTAAAAGAAGCAGTGAGACAGCCGAGTTTGGGTTGAAATCCCTGTTGCTGGGCGTTAGGAAAGTCGGATAAGGATAGAACATAGATTTTTATCCTGGTAAGTAAAATCTTTTCAAACAGTTTTAAAAGGCAAGGGAGTAAAGCTATCGGTCTATAGCTGTCTGGGGATTTCTTTGGCTTATTACCTCCTTTGTGTATGGGAACAATAATGTCCCTTTTCCAAGAATCTGAGATCTGGCCAGTTTTAATAATAGAGTTAAATAAATGAAGCAAACAGAGTTTTAGTTCTGAGCCACCATAAATGATGTGTTCGTTTTGGATGAAATCTTTTCCTGGAGCTTTTCTACGTTTCAAAACACGAATAAGTGTGGAGATTTCGTCCATGCTGATGTCACCTCCAGGAAAAAAATTGTTAAGCATCGTTTCGGTTTTTAAGGATTTGTACAGGGTTTCAATAGATTGGTAAAACACAGGGTTGAACGAGTCGTTGTCCTTAGGATTGTAAACGTCTTTAAAATGATGTGCAAATGCGTTAGCAATATCACTAGGATCTGCATGTAAATGTGTCATCACCGAGTTCTATTTCTGGATAAGAGCGAGAGCTTCGAGGCCGCTGGCGCTTGATCAACTTCCAGAGAGTCGAACATCGCATTCAGAAGCCTCGTTTATGTTCTTAAAGGCTTTTGTCATAAATTCGTCGTGTGCAGATTGGAGCCCATTCCGAAAATCCCTTTTAGCACGCTTGTAGTTTTTATACGATTCATGACACATGCCACGGGGCCGTCCTTCTCTTATCCACATTCTGCGTTTTTGACGTTCTAGGTCATGGAGATGCTTGACTTTCGGTGTCCATTCGGGTTTCAAATATGGTCTATATTTGGAAGTTGGAATTGTTGTGGACGCAGCGTCATGTAACATATAATTAGATCAGAACAGAAGTTGTCAATGTCATTAACACAATCAAGATGTCTATCTAATAACCAAGCAGACTCTCTGGAAACGTGCTCTTGGTATTGTTCAAGTTTACAAGATTCAGCTTTGTGCCATGCAGGTAGGCTGTTAAACGATTTATGTAAAATACGATTTTTAACATGAATATTAATATTAATTGCAACTGGGAGTTGATCTGATGTACAGCTAAATGAACCTTCCTCATACACATGGTACGAATTAACGTGCTTACAAAGAGAACTACTACAAAATATAAAATCTAGAGTAGTCTGTGTTGAGGTAAATGTATAGCCTGAACCAGATGTACTAAAATCAGCACGAGGACGTCCTACATTGTTACGTGTGAGAATTCCCTTTAGCAATTTTGATTTGTACAAATTTGTATGCTGAAGGTCTTCTTCATAAGAGCTAGCATTGAAATCACCCCCAATTACTACATCACCCAGTAATGAGTAATGAGCTACAAGATCTTCCAAAAGGTTCAGTTCAGATGCATATGGCTGAATAGCACTATCAGAGGGGAGATAAACCCCAAAAATGAATAAAGATCGGTCACATGACGTTTTGAGTTCTATTCCAATGATGCGAGTAGAATCTAAATCTGTTAACAAACATATAGACAAGTCAAGCTCCTTTTTGTACATAATAGTAATGCCCCCTTTACCCAAATAGCGTGAGCACTGTATAGATGTATTGGTACCAGTAGGTTCTATACAAACATAACTAAGGTAGTCAGGGTGGACAGAGTCCAGATATGAAACATTGTCACACTTAAGTTTGTGCTCAGATATTATAGCAATATCACATTTAACATGATCAAGCATATTTGACAAACATAATGAAGAGGACATAATGCCTCTTGCATTCCATGCGAGGATGCTGAGGTTATGAGACATATGTAAAACCATTGATAAGATACACAGAAAAAAAAGACACAAAAAATGTCTCTTTAGTCAACATCGCAGTATTTTATTATGACTGGGCAGTTAACCATGAGTAAACCCCGCCTTCAACAAATCGGAGTTTGTCACGTACTGCCTAAAGTCCAAGCTCTTGTTAAAACGGTTGCCACTCATGGTTATTGAGTGAAAGTTATATAATGTATGGTTGGTCACACGCTCAAAATGATGCGTCCAATACATTGATTGGTTGGTAAAATACATTAAGGTCAAGATGTGAAAGGTGCCTACAGGTTTATGAAATTCAAGATATAAATTCTTTTAATGATGCTTCATAACGATATCTTTGTTTCATAGGGTGTACCAGGGCTTAAATTTTTGGTAAACGCAATGAAAAATTACGGAAGCCTGTTGGTGCCACGTAGGAAAAATATTTTATCTGGCGGCCGCCAGATTTTTATTTGGCGGCCGCCACTTATTATCTGGCGGCCGCCACATAATTTTCTGGCGGCCGCCACATAATTATTTGGCGGCCGCCAGATAAAACCTGGCTTTTTATCGTAGTTTTAAAATCTGATTTACAAATCCTTTATTGTAGCTTCTTGAAAAATTTGAAATTATATCGCTTTCGAAATTAAGTTCATTTTTCCAAGACACGCATTAAATTGTGCGTTTAATAAACGAGAGTGTATTGAAAGGACAAAGATCCCTGAAATAACAATGTCCTACAACATTTGTTAATTCTACTGTTAAAAGCGTAAACTTTGCATATTTTAGAAATTTTTAAATCAAATAAATCTGAATTAATAGCTAAAATTAACAATTTACAATTATCATATATAACAGCCAATCAGGAAAGGTTTACCCCAAAATATGACGTGATTCATTCACTTTTGTTCTCCATTTTCTAGTTTTATCGATTTGAAAGCAGATGACTCGATGATTTGGAGTATGATTTTTAATAAAATTTCAGAAACGGTTATATCGTGATTCGTGTAAATTATGCAAGAGTTTACACAAAATAGTAGTAAGTGGCGAACGAATTTATTTTTTACCTATTAATTTTATATGAATCGCTGCAAGAAAATCATGACAGGTCTAAAAAATCAAAATGGCTACCGCGATAAACTTTTTTTTATTGTTATAGTACTTGGAATAATCTTATTGTAAAAAAGAAATAATTCTAACGTCAGATGCCTGTGTTTGTTATCGGTATACAAATGTTAACTTTGTTCGGTAATTCAACAGTTTAAGAGTTTTCGGAGTTTTCATAAACCTTGTTATGGTGGCATATCTCTGCCCCTTGTGTGCAATTTATTTTTCTTTCAAATATGTCCGACATGCAAGATAAATATGTTGCCATGCAAGATAATTATGTCAACATGCAACATAACTATGTTGACATGCAAGAAAATTGCAATCAGATTAGAATTAAACAAAATCTCAAAAAATCTCAAACATCGCCTACCTGTGACATCCAAGATGCTAGATGCTACCTTTTTATGTCAACATGTAACTTATTTATGTTAACATGCGAGATAAATATGCTGTTAGGAACTTATTTATGTCGACATGCAACTTATTTATGTTAACATGCAACTTACGTATGTTGACATGCGAGATGAATATGTTGACAACCAACTTAGTTATGTTTACATGCGAGATAAATATGTTGACATGCAACTTATAAGTCAAGATGTTGCATGTTAACATAAATAAGTTGCATGTCAACATATTTATCTTGCATCTTAACATAACTAAGTTGCATGTCGACATAAAGATGTTGCATGTCGACATAAAGAAGTTGCATGTTTATTTAAATAAGTTGCATGTTGACATCAATAGGTAGCGTATCTAGCATCTTGGATGTCACATGTTGGCGATATTTGAGTTTTTTTATAACTCTTATTTGATTGCAGATTTCTTGCTTGTCAACATAGTTATGTTCCATGTTGACATAACTATCTTGCATGTCAACATCTTTATCTTGCATGTCGACATAATTAATAGAAAAATAACTTGCACACAAGGGACAGAGATATGCCACCTTACCTTCTATAACAGATACCGTCCGACTTATAGATTTTCCCTTTGATCACAAAATAAAAAAATATAACGATTTCAATTATATACCTAAATATAGTTGTTTTGATTTTCCCAGTTAAAAGTTGCAGTTTTTTAAAAATTTTCTTGGGGTCTTATTTCACGTATTATTTCACGTACGCGTTGTGTCAATTTTCTACAATTATGAAGAACAGTCCCGGTCGGGATTTAGCAAAATTATGACAAATAATCAGGCAATTGCAAAATGTCGAACTTTAGCATACTACATATAGATTGAAATAACTAATTTAAACTCATAATTTTTTAAACATAATGGAGGAAAACGTGAACAATTACAAATTCAAACTCTCAAGACCCCGCCTTTCAGTACTCTCAGTACTTTGATTTACCCAGAGAGACTGTGGCCGATCACGGTCTTTTTATTGTACTGCCTTTCATGTGATTTGGAATAGGAGTTTAACAACACAGTCATAGATGGATCTGCTCTCGTGATAATATTGCCTGTATTAGCTGTCGTGGTCAATAAAGCTGACTTTAATCTGCGTTGGTAAATTCTTATACCAAAATTAAAACATATAGAAGGCAGTGCGTTCCTTTTCTTATACATGTTTACATAACATTCCTCTCAAGTTAAAGTTTTTTAATGTTAAGATTTCTTGAACGGGTGTTTAGTTCAGTTTTAAAAGTTCAAAATCAACTCTTAAATACCATGTTTTACAACAAACATGTATAATACAAGGCACAGAGTAATATAAAAATCATTCTAGATTTTAACAAAGTCTTCTATACATTCAACTCAACCAGTTTTTCAAAACCCTAAGCTCTGCAATTGATATTTAATGTCAAGTTTCAGAAATAATTAATAAAACTAATAAATTAGAGTGTATCCACAACTCCCTAAAAAGCTCCCATTAACACAAGCGCGCGCATCAGGAAGCCAGGTTTTATCTGGCGGCCGCCAGAAAATTAAGTGGCGGCCGCCAAATAATTATCTGGCGGCCGCCAGATAAAATATTTTTCTCAGTGGCACCAATTGGCTTCCGTAAAAAATCATCTTTAAAACAACCATTTTCTATGAAAAATGAAGGATAAAAGTAATATATCTCGGAGTTATGTCCGTGTTTGACTCATGAAATATATCTAAAATGCCTACAATCTCTCCAAAAACGGCTTTAGACAAGCTTGTGACCCCTCTTTAAATTGTGTCAAATTGAATATGGGTACCAGGATTACTTTTCCTGTGATTAAATAATTGTTTTATTTTCTACATAATTCCTCTAAGGTATCCAACTCCTCAATGTTCTTGTATTAAGAATTTCTTGAGAAGCAGGGCTGCGAACGATAGCATCGTCTAGCCGCCTAACTAAAAGTCATTTTTTGAAAGTTATCTAATTAAAGTTATTTTTTATAATAATGTAAACATTTATGTATATTTTCATTAAATATAAATGATTTGGTCAAACAAAGAGAGATAACTTTGTATTTTGGGTTAAAATAGCTCATTTCATAATAAAAATAACGGAAAACGGAAATGTTTTTAAAACATCCCCCCCCGTGAAACAAAAATTCCTTTTTAGGGGTTTTAGTTATTGTTATTTGGCATATTTTTACCAAAGGGTTTGTTGTTTCACGGGGGGGGGGGGGGGGGGGGGGGGGAGGGGGACATATGTCTACAGACCGAAATACATTCCAAAAAAAGAATTTTTCTTTGTAGATTTTCGAAAAATAATTAACAGGTATGAATTAAAATGAAATGTTACTTAAATATATATCGTAAATATGTTATTATTAAGTTTTTATGCACATATTGTCCGCTAAATAATATTTTCCTCATTCAAAGAGACCGGTTTCAATGAAATTTTTTTCTAAGACCCCGCGTTAGCAAAACTTTTGTTTAAGGTAAGGTTTGCGGCGTGCATTTGTTAGAGGTTGTACCAAAGTTAAAATGTAGGCGGGAAACGGGCGTTATCGTTCGCAGTTCTTTGTAGACAAAACATACTTGAAAAATAAAAACATACTTGAAAAATAAAAAGATAATGGGAGGTCAGTATTCATCCCTCTGAGTTACGGCCAATTTAATTTGACCATTTTGAAACTAAAGTGCGATTTCAGCCTGATTAGGATTTGTTGTCAGTATTTTTGTTTAAGCAAACTTTTTCCTTGAAATATCGTTTTTAAATTATGCACAATGGTCACACTGAATAGAGGGATTGCGAAAAAAATTTGTATGAAGATGCATACATTTTTGTGTGACCTTTTTGCACTTAAAATCGACAATTTTTATAATAGTTACAATTTGATTGAATTTATGTGTGACCATTTTGCACTTAAAATCAACAACTTTTATAAAAGTTACAATTTGATTTGAAATAAAAATATTTTGAATATCAAGAATTTTATAAGATTTATCAAGTTTGCTTAGATATGTTTTCAGTATTATTTTGACATAATAAAACATGGGGGTCAGTAATGTCAAATTTTAGATATATGGCTTCAAAGGTAAAATTTTCGCAAATTTTGGCTTCAAAAAATTCAGACATTTTCAATATATTTGCATGAATTCATGCTAAACGTCTATCATTCTCTCAAAATTTAGTTTTGTACAATTCACACAGACAGGGCCTATAGAACATGTTACAAACCTATCAAATGTTACAAATGTGAATAATGAATAAAGTATGATAAAAAGAAAAGTGTATTAAAAATTCATAAAATTGCTTGTTTCTGTCATTTTCGTCTGAAAAACCTTCCGCTCGAGAAAATAGTTTCCCCAAAAACTTGTTTGTTTCTTTAATTCAAATGAATTTTCTTCATGAATGTTGTATACATTTGTAATAATAAAATGATGATCTTTCTGTGAGGATTGAATTGATAAAATCATATTTATTTAAAATATATATAATGAACATCTGCGCAATGAAATCAAAACGCGAGGAGTGAGATACCTTAAAGCCGTAAAATACGGTAACAGATTCATCAAATTAATTGTGACGTCATATTGGTTTTTGCACCAAAAAGACATGCAGTCTGGAATCATTTACTATAGTCTGTCCCAAGATATGTATGCAGCACATTTGGACGATTTTTAATAAAAATACACATACCTGTGAAAGAAGTGCAATTGAAATAGTTGAAAAGGATAATTTCCAAGATAATTTCAATGACACATCATCTTTCACTCGGAAAAATTCACAGGAACGGGTTGCATACTGACTGGGTTGAAAAGCCTCTACATCCAATATCCACAGGGAACAATGATGAAACTCATTCCTTGTCCCTGCAGTCTGCAATTAGGTCCGTGTATTCAGGCTCTTCCTCTGATGCGCCTTGTCGCAGTTTTCCTCCCATGGTACTGTCAGCTCTATAGCTACTATCGTTTTTACTTGTTTGGACACAGCACCACGTCATGTCGCAAAGTTGTTTCAACTATTTTTAACAACTACCGACACTTCCAACACTTTTCACTTCATATTTCGATAATGATAAATATCTTTGTGCTCAAACTATGTTCATCCACTTATATAAAAAATGTCCAGATTATCTGTTTTGAAACACCCCCTCTACCGCTTCAGGTTTCAATACACATCCCAAAAAAGAAAGTCTACGGGAATTTTGCATTGCATCAGCCATCATTAAGCCCGGATAATAACGTTGAAAATAGTGCGAGGTAACAACTCTTCGATCTGACATGGTGCTCTGGTCCATACATGTAAAAACGATATAGTTGCCATAGAGCTGACAGTACCATGGGAGAAAAACTATGACGAGGCACAGCAGAGGTCGTAATAGCTGACTGCAGGAAGAAGGGTTGGAAAGCTTCATTAATTGTTCCCTGTCGAGATTAGATGAAGAGGCATCCCAACCCAGTCAGTATGGAAGCTATTCCAGAAGCTAGGAAAAGTGGCAACAGCAGTTAGGGCTGAAGTACGACAGTTAGCAGAGGCAGCAGAGAAGCCATCCTGCTGGTTATGGCACAGACGAGACGGGTCTAGCTGAATGCCTGGTACCAACGAGTGGTGGCTGGCCTCCAAGTGCTACTGATCCAACTGGAGGATGTCATGGTCCAAGGTCGAAACATCCAAGGAAAGTTGGCAACCATCTGAAGACAGTAGAACCTGGCAGAGAAAGTTGCGGACAATAGGCCCTGGGGCCACATCGCTCACATGAGCAGCAATTTCACCCACAACTCGGATCAAATCAGCATTACAATATCAAATTCAAAATATTTTGACATTGGTCAATACAGTAACACATGCACCTGACGTTATAATTTTTTCTCTTTTCTCAAGCCCTTAAAACTTTTTGTTGTTTCGGTATTTTTATAGATTTTTTCATATTCCTAATCCCCTCCACTCCAGATCATAATTTGAACCACCTTGAAACACCACTACCGAGGATGCTTCCACACAAGTTACAGCTTTTTTTTAGCAGATTGGCTTTTAAGAAAAAATTTTTCTGTATATTTCTTTGGTAAAAATCCGTCTCCATTGTGTCTCCATCCTACCCCTCGGATCGTGATTTAAACAAGCCTGGATCTACACTATATAAGAATGCTTCCACATAAGTTAAAGGTTCTGGATAAAAAGATGAAAATATGAAAAGTTTACGACGACAACGACGATCGACAGACAACGGACAAGCTTAATTGAACCTTCGGCTTAGGTGAGCTAATTGTTTATCAGAAGATTTATCAATATATAGTTAAGTATTTACCTTAGATCGAGCAGATTCCAAACTGATAAACCAAAGTGTAAAATTACTTTTTAAAAACCATATGGCCCATTTCATCCTAGCTGCACAAATTGTCATGAACTTCCCTGGTTCTCCGTATAGACTAGATAGGTAAAGTTAGCTACTAGTAACTGGCTACTAGTAACTGGCTACGAGAACTAAGAAAAGCTAGTTACTAGTAACTGGCTACGAGATTAAATAAAAATTGGCTACTAGTAACTGGCTACTAGTAACTGGCTGAGAGAAGTAAAACAAGCTAGCTACTAGTAACTGGCTACGAGATGAAAGAAACTGGGCTTCTAGTTACTTCTTACTGTCAATGTAAGAACACATACCAAGGATTTCTATTTGTGTTCTTAAGATGTACATTGCACTATATCACTGCCAATTGTCAATAATATAGATTGTACAATGTATATATAGATTGAAGATATATGTCAGACATGCTAATATCAACATTCTGTCAAGTCATCCACATTACACTACGATACAATTACTCAGATATCTCTCTTTATGTAGTCAGCTACTTGTGCATTTCGTTACATATTTTTTGTCTGTTTTGTAAATATATCCCAAGTAGCTGTATACATAGACTAAAGATATATGCCAGACATGCTAATATCAACATTCTGTCAAGTCATTCACATAATATTACGGCCCAATTACTCAGATATCTCTCTTTATGTAGTCAGCTACTTGTGCATTTCGTTACAAATATCTTTATTTTTTGTTTGTTTTGTAAATATATCTCAAGTAGCTGTATATATTGACTGAAGATATATGCCAGACATGCTAATACCAACATTCTGTCAAGTCATCCACAAAATATTACGATACAATTACTCAGATATCTCTCTTTATATAGTAAGCTACTTAAGCATTTCGTTACAAATATCTTTATTTTTTGTTTGTCTTGTAAATATATCTCAAGTAGCTGTATATATAGACTGAAGATATATGCCAGACATGCTAATATCAACATTCTGTCAAGTCATCCACATAATATTACGACACAATTACTCAGATATCTCTCTTTATGTAGTCAGCTACTTGTGCATTTCGTTATAAATATCTTTATTTTTTGTCTGTTTTGTCTATATATCTCAAGAAGCTGAATATATAGATTGAAGATATATGCCGGAATGCTTATATCAACATTTTGTCAAGTCATCCACATAATATTACAACACAATTACTCAGATATCTCTCTTTATGTAGTCAGCTACTTGTGCATTTTGTTACAAATATCTTTATCTTTTTGCTGTTTTGTCTATATATCTAAAGTAGCTGTACATATATACTGAAGATATATGCCAGACATGCTAATACCAACATTCTGTCAAGTCATCCACATAATATAACGATACAATTACTCAGAAATCTCTCTTTATATAGTAAGCTACTTGTGCATTTTGTTACAAATATCATTATTTTTTGGCGGTTTTATGAATATATCTTTAGTAGCTGAATATATAGATTAAAGATATATGCCAGACATGCTAATATCAACATTCTGTCAACTCATTCTCAAAATATTACGGCACAATTACTCAGATATCTCTCTCTATGTAGTCAGCTACTTGTGCATTTCGTTATAAATATCTTTATTTTTTGTCTGTTTTGTCTATATATCTAAAGTAGCTGTACATATAGATTGAAGATATATGCCAGACATGCTGATATCAACATTCTGTCAAGTCATCCACATAATATAACGACACAATTACTCAGATATCTCTCTTTATGTAGTCAGCTACTTGTGCATTTTGTTACAAATATCCTCATTTTTTTGCGGTTTTGTCAATATATCTCAAGTAGCTGTATATTTAAATTGAAGATATATGCCATACTTGCTAAATTAATATTCCTTCAAGTCATCCACATAATATTACGACACAGGTACTCAGATATCTCTTTTTATGTAGTCAGCTACTTGTGCATTTTGTTACAAATATCTTTATTTCTCCCCATACGTTTTTCGTGTGCACGTAAAAAGATGAAGTGAATGAAAGAAAATAACCAGTGAAATTTAAATTATAAGTAAATTTTGCCCCCCCCCCTCCCGCATCCCCTTACAGATAAGATTTTTACAATCTTTATGATTTTAATTTTTTTTTTTGTTCTTCAATATTTAAATTAAAAACTAGATATCTTTAATCTTTAATCTTTATGTACAGAAACTTGAGTAACATGGAAAGTGTTAAAAATGAAGATATTTGTAAAGAAATGCAGTAGTAGCTGACGAGATTATGAGTGATATCTGAGTAGTTGTGCCGTAATATAATGTGGATGACCTAATAGAATGTTGAAATAAGCAAGACTGGTTAATACGAGCAGTCTATACATAAAGTTACTTGAAAAATGTTGACAAAATCCTAAAAAAAAAAATATTTTTAACAAAATGTTTTAGAAGCTGATGAGATTTCAAGGGATATCTAAGTAATTGTGTCATAATACCATGTTGGTGACCTTATAGAATGTTTAAACCAACCACACTAGTAGATATCTTCATTTTTTTTACACAGCTACCTGAGGTTTATCAACTAAACTGTTGAAAATGGATGTTTTTATAACAAAATGCACTTGTAGCTGATGAGATTGAGAAAGATATATAAGTAATTATGTCGTAATATCATGTGAATATCCTAATATAATATTAAAATGAACATGACTTGTATATATCAGCATTCTATATACAGCTACTTGAGATATATTGACAAAACCGCCAAAAATAAAGATATTTGTAACAAAATGCACAAGTAGCTGACCACATAAAGGGAAATATCTGAGTAATTGTGTCGTTATATTATGTGGATGACTTGAAGCAATGTTGATAATACAATGTCTGGCATATATCTTCAGTTTAAATATACAGCTACTTGAGATATATTGACAAAACCGTCAAAATATAAAGATATTTGTAACAAAATGCACAAGTAGCTGACCACATAAAGAGCGATATCTGAGTAATTATGTCGTAATATTATGTAGATGACTTGAAGGAATGTTGATAATAGCATATCTGGCACATATCTTCAATCTAAATATACAGCTACTTGCAATATATTGACAAAACCGTAAAAAAAATAACGATATTTGTAACAAAATGCACAAGTAGCTGACTACATATAGAGAGATATCTGAGTAATTGTGTCGTAATATAATGTAGATGACTTGAAGGAATGTTGATAATAGTATGTCTGGCATATATCTTCAGTTTAAATATGCAGCTACTTGAGATATATTGACAAAACCGCCAAAATATGAGGATATTTGTCACAAAATGCGCAAGTAGCTGACCACATACAGAGGGATATCTGAGTAATTATGTCGTAATATTATGTGAATGTCTTGATGGAATGTTGATAATAGCATGTGTGGCATATATCTTCAGTTTAAATATACAGCTACTTGCAATATATTGACAAAACTGTCAAAATATAAGGATATTTGTAACAAAGTGCACAAGTAGCTGACCACATAAAGAGCGATATCTGAGTAATAATGTCGTAATATTATGTGGATGACTTGAAGCAATGTTGATAATAGCATATCTGGCACGTATCTTCAATCTAAATATACAGCTACTTGCAATATATTGACAAAACCGTCAAAATATAAGGATAATTGTCACAAAATGCGCAAGTAGCTGACCACATTAAGAGCGATATCTGAGTAATTGTGTCGTAATATAATGTGGATGACTTGAAGCAATGTTGATAATACAATGTCTGGCATATATCTTCAGTTTAAACATACAGCTACTTGCAATATATTGACAAAACCGTCAAACTATAAAGATATTTGTAACAAAATGCACAAGTAGCTGACCACATAAAGAGCGATATCTGAGTAATTGTGTCGTAATATTATGTGGATGACTTGAAGGAATGTTTATAATAGCATGTCTGGCATATATCTTCAGTTTAAATATACAGCTACTTGCAATATATTGACAAAACCGTTAAAAAAATAACGATATTTGTAACAAAATGCACAAGTAGCTGACCACATATAGAGAGATATCTGAGTAATTGTGTCGTAATATTATGTAGATGACTTGAAGGAATGTTGATAATAGCATGTCTGGCATATATCTTCAGTTTAAACATACAGCTACTTGAGATATATTGACAAAACCGTCAAAATATGAAGATATTTGTCACAAAATGCGCAAGTAGCTGACCACATAAAGATCGATATCTGAGTAATTATGTCGTAATATTATGTGGATGACTTGAAGAAATGTTGATAATAGCATATCTGGCACATATCTTCAATCTAAATATACAGCTACTTGCGATATATTGACAAAACCGTCAAAATATAAGGATATTTGTCACAAAATGCGCAAGTAGCTGACCACATTAAGAGCGATATCTGAGTAATTGTGTCGTAATATTATGTGGATGACATGAAGCAATGTTGATAATACAATGTCTGGCATATATCTTCAGTTTAAATATACAGCTACTTGAGATATATTGACAAAACCGTCAAAATATGAAGATATTTGTCACAAAATGTGCAAGTAGCTGACCACATAAAGAGCGATATCTGAGTAATTATGTCGTAATATTATGTAGATGACTTGAAGGAATGTTGATAATAGCATATCTGGCACATATCTTCAATCTAAATATACAGCTACTTGCAATATATTTAAAAAACCGTAAAAAAATAACGATATTTGTAACAAAATGCACAAGTAGCTGACTACATAAAGAGAGATATCTGAGTAGTTATGTCGTAATATTATGTAGATGACTTGAAGGAATGTTGATAATAGCATGTCTGGCATATATCTTCAGTTTAAATATACAGCTACTTGAGATATATTGACAAAACTGTCAAAATATGAAGATATTTGTCACAAAATGCGCAAGTAGCTGACCACATAAAGAGCGATATCTGAGTAATTATGTCGTAATATTATGTGGATGACTTGAAGAAATGTTGATAATAGCATATCTGGCACATATCTTCAATCTAAATATACAGCTACTTGCGATTTATTGACAAAACCGTCAAAATATAAGGATATTTGTCACAAAATGCGCAAGTAGCTGACCACATTAAGAGCGATATCTGAGTAATTGTGTCGTAATATTATGTGGATGACATGAAGCAATGTTGATAATACAATGTCTGGCATATATCTTCAGTTTAAATATACAGCTACTTGAGATATATTGACAAAACCGTCAAAATATGAAGATATTTGTCACAAAATGCGCAAGTAGCTGACCACATAAAGAGCGATATCTGAGTAATTATGTCGTAATATTATGTAAATGACTTGAAGGAATGTTGATAATAGCATATCTGGCACATATCTTCAATCTAAATATACAGCTATTTGCAATAAATTAAGAAACCGTAAAAAAATAACGATATTTGTAACAAAATGCACAAGTAGCTGACTACATAAAGAGAGATATCTGAGTAGTTATGTCGTAATATTATGTAGATGACTTGAAGGAATGTTGATAATAGCATGTCTGGCATATATCTTCAGTTTAAATATACAGGTACTAGAGATATATTGACAAAACTGTCAAAATATAAGGATATTTGTCACAAAATGCGCAAGTAGCTGACCACATAAAGAGCGATATCTGAGTAATTGTGTCGTAGTATTATGTGGATGGCTTTAAGGAATGTTGATATTAGCATATCTGGCATATTTCTTCAATTTAAATATACAGCTACTTAAGACATATTGACAAAACCGCCAAAATATACGGATATTTGTAACAAAATGCACAAGTATCTGACTACATAAATAGAGATGTCTGAGTAATTGTGTCGTAATATTATGTGAATGACTTGATAGAATGTTGATATTAGCATGTCTGGCATATATCGTCAATTTAAATATACAGCTACTTGAGATATATTGACAAAACCGCTAAAAAACAGACAAAAAATAAAGATATTTGTAACGAAATTCAGAAGTAGCTGACTACATACAGAGGGATATCTGAGTAATTGTGTCGTAATATTATGTGGATGACTTGACATAATGTTGATATTAACAAGTCTGGCATATATCTTCAATTTATATATACAGCTACTTGAGATATATTGACAATTGACAGTGATATAGTGCAATGTACATTTTAAGAACACAAATAAAAATCCTAGGTATGTCTTCTCACATGGACAGTAAGAAGTAACTAGAAGCCAAGTGTCTTTCATCTCGTAGCCAGTTACTAGTAGCTAGCTTCTCTTACTTCTCGAAGCCAGTTACTAGTAGCCAGTTACGAGTAGCCAACTTTGATTTTATCTCGTAGCCAGTTACTAGTAGCTAGGTTTTCTTACTTCTCGTAGCCAGTTACTAGTAGCCAGTTACTAGTAGCTAACTTTACCTATCTGTATAGACTTCAGTTTCTTTTTATAAAAAGCAGATTTTTTTAAATTAGGTAATGCATGCAGTGTAAAGCGAGGAATGGAAGTTTCTTAACATATACATTAACGATTCCAAAAGAAAAGACGTTCCGTACGCGTGTACCTTTTTTAAAAAAATATCTCATCATGATACTTGCATGTATACTCTGTGTTTCACCAGGAACCTCTGGTCATCACTAATGTACAGTATATAAATGTATAATTATAATTAATTATATATACTACATGTCTATATCCAATAACCATAAACTTTGTTTGCTATGCTGTGGTTAAAACTTCACTTGAAAAAAAAGGAGGGGGTGGGGCACTCGGAACTACTCGAATGTCTAGCGCACTCGACAATTTGTATGAAGCGTAGCGGAATCAGCCGAGGATTGCCGATTGAGGGGGGGGGGGGGCAAGATGCTGGATCCGCACCAGCTGAGACTATTCGGATAGTTTCTAGACTTTTCTAAATCGAGTTCTTATGGCGAGCCTAAACTACGTTCTTCTGTTTATTTAGGATATTTTCGTCGTGCAATCAAAGTATTTGAAACGGGAGGTAATAATTTGATGACAATAATTTGCGTAATTTTTGTAAGCTCTAAAACCATAAAAACTGAAAGTCTTGATATCGCTCGCATTTCCTCTATCATGTGGGCTTCGTTTTACAGCACAGACTTCTTCCTCTTTATCTTTAAATATCGATTATCATTATTTTGTTACTGACCTAATAATCGATATGAACTATTCATACAATTTAATACAGACAGTACGTTATTATAAAAAATACTGAAAATTGAAAACACTTTTTGCAGATCCCACTGATCCCATTCAGTGTTATAGGATTGAATGCTGGTCAACTCGGCTCCTGGTAAATCCGGAACTTGGTGAATTTGGCACCGAGAATAGTGAATCCGGCATCTGGTAAACTCAACATCAATTGTACTTGGCACCTGGTGAATTCGGCATTTAGTTAACTCGGCACTTGTATATTATTCATCTATCTCTGTGTTTCTAGACGCGCATTTTTGAAAAATCTGATATATTTATTATTTTTACACAATATTGATTTGTACTGTTATCATGGAACTGTATGTTTGTTAAGAAAGGTGAGGTTTACAAAGTAACTTATTACTTACAACCACATTTATTTACAGATGCAAACTAATTCATTAGTTACTGGTTTAACTGTTATCCATTAATTGTAACAGTTGTTGTCTTCTCGAAGTCGCAAGAACAACTGACACAGGGAAGTGGCCCATGTGTTGACAGAGTGTCTTCATTAACCTCCTCATAATTACCGTAATACCCCACCCCTTCTATGTGTACAGGGAATACACCGTTTAATAGCACCTGGTAGCCCCTTACATGTATACTAGGAATACACCGCTAACATCTTACTGTTTTAGCAATTAAACAAGGTACACACTGAATAACACATGATTAAGTACCTTTGATGTTGAGTATTAATTATTTTAAAAATGTTTATTATAAATACATTGCAGATAATATAAGTAATGAATTGGTGTGTTTAGAAATCAACCTTATTTCTTCCTTTATTTTATTGTTAATTATTTTAATGAACATAAATACATTTATAGTTAGTTGTTTTTAACTGTTTTTATTCACGCATAGTGATAAATTTGTTATTTAATTGTCATAACAGGGACATATACAAGTTCCTGGTCATCAGCACATAATGATTTTGTGTTCTTTATGTATTGTACTTTCTTTAGTAATGATAAAAAATACATTATCAAGGTGCCGAATTCACCAGATTCATAATGCTGAATTCACCAGGTGCCGAATTCACTAGGTGCCAAGTTCACTATTTATGCAGGTGCCGAATTCACTAGATGACGAGTTGACTTGTTACCTTAGGATTGTGAGTTCCTCTGGTGTGCTATTTTCATGGTATGGCAGTCAGAAGAATACTGGAAAGAACTCTTATTCTTGCAGGATTGGTCAGCATCTTCAGAACCATGGCCTGGCGCTCCAGTGGCAAAAGTCATGTGGATCTGATAGACAACCTTGCCAGTAAGTTGCTTATTGTAAAATGCTGTACAGGGCTGCATTCAAGATCATAGCAGCTTAATTCCCAAGGTAAAATATTTAGGTCCTATGAACATACTGAACAAATTAATGTATGCTGTCATAGTTTTCAAGATCACTCTGGCTCATATAGAGCTACGTGTGTAGGCTAAGCTGTCACAATCTTGTATGAATAAAATGCTGGTATGAGAAAAGGGATTCTTGCAAAGTACAGGGTGTCCCAGAATATCTGATACCATTTGAAATGCATATATATTAAATAGTGTTTGGCCAAAACTTGTGAATTGTGACTCAAATAAAAGTTAAATAGTTTGATTTTTTCTCACAAAAAAATTCATGAGAAAAATGCATTTTTCATTGAATTATGATGTCACAAAAATGCGTCATATTTCCTTGATTGAATTGAATTTCATTCAAGATGAATCGAACAAGAGAGCAGGCATCTTCCATTTTAGAACTGTATTTTTTTTAAACACAGACCCCAGATTTAGTTGTACAATATATGAAATGAGAATACCATGGGGAAACAACTCAACAAGCAACAGATTATTTAAAAAGTGACAAGATTAGAGAAAATGGAATCTGTACAGTGATTGTTGTGAGGAATATTACTCAACCAATTGACGTTAATTGTCATTGATAACATAGGGCGTCATTTTGACGCACCATCTTTTTCCTTCTGTTTTTAAAAACAAAGCCCAATTTCTCTAAAAATTATGAATAATTGTGAAATTTGTTAAGTGAAAATTTACATCATATACAGTTATGAAAATGCTTTTGATATTTTGTTGAATAAATTTAATCAAAAGTTTTTTTTAAGTGTAAATGGTAGGGACACCCTGTATAAGTTATTGCCCCTTACACTGAAAATGTTAACTTGCGTTCAGAACAGGTACTTGGCAAGAAATGACCTTAGACCTGTACTAACCTTTTATCTGAATGCTCCGTTATGGCATTAAATACTTGGAGTTTTTTGTATTGCTGTTAATAGTAGCAAATTTTTTAACAGAAACTTGATTTCAGGAGATCAAATTTGGTACAAATTAACTCATTTAGGAATTTAAAAAACTGTTGTTTGCTAATAAAATAAAAAAATATTGTAAAAATTTACAGCATGATTTGCAATAACTTCTGGTAGATATTGAATGTAGACATTCAAAATTTGACTTTTATACATTTACAATGTCATACTTGTATAGAGCATTTGCTTCACCTGGCTCAATATATGTAAACTTTATGAAAACAGTTATACTTACTGGATTAAAATAATCTACTGCATCATGCCTTTATACCTCCTATATTTACTTCTAGACTTGTAAAAACCTTTTCATTTAACTATATGTAATACATGTACTTGTTCTCAAATATATGCACAACACTTTTTTTTGGGGTAGAAAATGATATTCTGAAGACACAGCGTGTTATAGATGCAATGAAGAAAGTTGACCGAGCAAATTTCTGCAAGTTCAATCCGTATAACGACTCGCCACAAACCATTGGTTACTCAGTGACCATTAGTGCACCACACATGGTAAGATGAAAAAATAATCAGTCAAATCTGGTACATATACTATGCTTTGTCTACAAAACCATTTCATCTAGCTTTATTATTAGAGATTGTCTCTGTGTGTGTTAACAACTCATCCTCTTCTTTGCACTAGGAAATACATATTACATCCATTTTTGCTATAAATGCTATTTTCCATCGTAAATAAAAACTATGATGATTGCAATATGAATAATTGAATAAGCACCTCTTTTTCAGCACGCCCATGCCCTGGAACTTCTATCAGATCACTTGACAGAGGGAAAAAGAGCATTAGATGTTGGATCAGGAAGTGGTTATCTTACAGCTTGCATGGCTCTCTTGGTAATTAGCTTGCATTGCAGATTAATGCAGTGTATTGTGAAGAGCTAAATATAGTCCAATTATGGTACTAATTTCTTGCAGTAATTAACAGCTGTATGGTAAGGCATATGGGAGGAGCAGTTTTCATTCATTATTAATGTTATTTGTCATTCTTTATAAATAAATTATACAAACTGAAGATTAATGGAATGAATTGACTTCACTGTCAGGCTCCTATTGTAAATGATATGTTATCACTTGCGTATAGGCAGCTACACGCCTAACTGTAAACACGTTTTATGAGTTTTTATTGTATCGGTGTTTTACTGTATACAACTGCTAAAGTTTACACATTTTTTTTTACACATTTCAGGTTGGACCTTCTGGAAAAGCTGTTGGCATAGATCATATTCCAGAGCTGGTGTCGGAGTCAGTAGAAAATATTAAAAAAGATAGTAATTTAGCATCACTGTTAGAATCGGGGCAGATGAAACTTGTGAGTGGTGATGGGAGACAGGGCTTCCCTGAGGACAGTCCCTATGATGCCATACATGTGGGGGCAGCAGCTGCCACTCTACCCCAGGCGGTAAGTTCACACTGATCATCAGGGTTCTGTGAAATCGTTATAGGTTTTGATAGTGCTTCAAATTTTGTGGGTAGTCCCTACCTGTGAGTTAACATTCCCAACTATTTCCATCCATATTTATTGTACATAGAAAGCAAGTCCACAAAATTACATCTCAGCTATTGTTTAAAAAACCCACCACTAGTCTTGCATATTGGTACACTTCCTGCCCTGACAGTAAGCGTATGAAAGATTGGTCATAGGTTTCCAACGATGCATCCAAAAGATTGAAAGAACCTCTAAAATATTATCTTGAGAATCTGAGAAAGTTTGTTTCTTTGTAATTTTAATGATTTCACAGTGCATGTATAAAATCAGTTCCAAATCCTTCTCATATATACGTAATTTATAAATAAATATTTTATATTTATAGAGAAGTGGTTTGGATGGTCTCATGATTAATTTGAGTTGTATAGTGGCTCAATCTAATTAAGTTTTCTTCTTAGTTTTCTAAAAGGCATGTATAGCATTGTAGAGAATTTAGATATTAAAAGTTTAATAATTGCAAGCAGTTATATACTGACAGTGACTGTTAAAGCTGAAGTGGAGAATTGACAAGGGTCTTTACTGTTTTTCAGCTTCTGGATCAGCTAGCCCCAGGGGGAAGGTTGATAATTCCAGTTGGACCCCAAGGAGAAAGTCAGATGTTACAACAGTATGATAAAGGAATGGACAACACAATCACCAGGAAAAACCTAATGGGCGTCATCTATGTGCCACTCACAAGCAAGGAGAAACAGGTTCCCAGGTGGAAATGAATTTTTTGCATGAGGGAATAACCTTTCCTTTATAGGTGCCTATTGAATATGCACTTTATTTTCCCTGCACATCAATTATGTAACCAATGTCAATTATCCTTTACCTATCATTCCTGAAATGTCATAATTGTAGAATAATTTGCACTTATGGTGATTGGGTTTTCGTGGTTTGCAAATATAAATGCTGTTTCTTCATTAACTTTGGCGGGTTTTTATTTTAGAGTTAGGAATATCTGTACATATATCTGCAAAATATACAAACAATTAGCCCCCACAAGTTTGTGTACCTCTCTTTCTGTTAAAAGATTCCAATAATTGATTTGATATATTCTTAATATATTAGTACTCAAAGATATACATTTTGAAATCATTGAAGTTTTATGAATATCTTTGTAAGCAATGAGAAGATGCCAATGCGTTTGTAGCTAAAGGAGTTGATGAACCCTCACATACTAAGTATATTACTAATAAAGCATATTCGCCCTCAATAACATCATTAAAGCATATTCATTTCTTTTCAGCAAAGGAAAAGGTGATTCCCATGAAGATTTATGACCTGATCTGTTTCAGAATTTAAAAAAAACCCTACCGGTATACTGAGGTATGATGCAATGTTAAATGCTTCCTTCCCACAAGTGACATGTTTTAATTTCTTATGAAAGTTGAACTTTTCAATGGTCAAATTGTCAATAAAGACATGTTTTGTTTGCATTTTTTCATATGTTTTTTTGAACTACCTGTATACATGTGTATTTGTTTAACCAAGCCATAATTTATACGTATCTATGTTAGGTAACAAATACTGGTAAACATGGTAAATATCTCAGTTACTTTGAGGTTAATACTAGTATATACTATTTTTATACTATATATTGTACTTCTATCAACTAAAACTTTAAAAGAATTATCTTAAGCCAAAGCAAAACATTTTAAACCTGTATTTGTTCAACACTCGTTATCATGGACTTTTTTCAAGTTCGTTTGAATTTAGCACATACCCAGTGGCTTGTTATTTAATTCCTTGTTATAAAATCTAAACCACTGTATGTTGTACAGAGCATGCTTAGGAGTGATTTAGCTTAAATCTTGTTAATTACAATAAAAGCTATGAATATGTTAATGCGTGTTTATTGTTTATGTGTGGTAAAACGTGTGAAACAAAATTCTAATCAAGTTGTCAAGACTCCTATGTGATGCCAGTATACAACTTCAGGCAACAAATTAGTGTAGCACTAGGTGGTTAAATAAGCTTTGTAAATTTGTTGGATCCACAGTAAGTAAATTTTCATGAGATAATTTTTATACCATTAACAAAAACCATGTACAAATCATTTTTTTTATTTAAAGAATTATAAAATTTTGCTCGAAGGATTTACATAAGTAAAGGTTACAACTCAATCTGACCCAGTGCTTATTTTTGTTTTTAAAGAGCTGAATAAAAAATGAAAGTCTTTTTAGTTTTACAATTTCGTGACACATTGTGTTACCACGATGAGATTCTGTGATACACTGAAATATGGGAGCAAGGAGGTGATGATATTTTGAGTTTTTTAGATATCAATTTTATGCTTACACTGATTAAACATATCAATAGACAAGGTATTAATTGAGGACTGAATATATACGGGTCTAGCCATTCTGCTATAGAGGTTTTTCTGCCATTTCTAATTGAATTAATCTCCATTGTGTCTGTGACCAAACTTATCTATAACTGATGAAATGCTGGAAATGCCTTGCTTTATTTCTATGTATAGAGTGTCTATATTTCATAAGAAGAGTGTTTTAGAAATCCAGATCTTTTAATAAGTACAAATAACAATACATGCTAACAATAGAGAAAACAAAATGACAGAAACATTACAAAATACAGATCCTTAAATTCCACAACCAAAGACCCTGTTGTAAATTAGAGGTAACATTTTGAGGGAGTGCTAAATGATAAATACAGTTGAACTTCGATATCTCAAACACTAATATCTCGAATACAATGGATATGTCGAAGTGATTTGTAAGTCCCAATTACTAATTTTTTAAGTATTTTACCCTCGATATCTCGAATACCTCGAAGTTTTTAAACAATCCCATCTAGTTCGAGATAACAAAGTTTGACTGTATAAATGTACATTACAAGATAAGAACAAGTAATTGGAATGTTCGTAGAATTACATGTACCGGTACTAGTACTGTCTTATTACAATTTCATTTTACAGTGCATTACAAATAAAACTCCCTCACTTCAGATAAGTGGTTTGAAAATTAAATAAAAGACATTGACTTTTATAATGATAATTGAATGCACTCAAAAGGAAAATAGACTGGAATGTCTCTCTGTAAAAAAAACACAACCAAGAACGAGAAGATCACTATACCAATCAACAGTATTGCAGTTTGTGTTTAACAATTTAAAATCTATCAGATATCTAATCTTTTTATTGCACAAAAAAGCTAATCGTTTTATCCCATGAGACTTAAATAGGTATATGTATATAAATTTCGTAAAGAAATTGATATTGTTATCTCCCCTGTAAATGCTATAGCTACTCTCCTTGAAATAAAAAAAAATTCTAATAAAAAAATGAGGCAGGCTGTTTTGATTCACCACAATACAGTACATATTGTACTTACAGTGTGTAACTCTAGATAAATAGTCTCTTAAATAAAATTTTGAAACAACAAACAATTTTAAGGAATGGAATGTAAATGTAACAGAATGTGACGAAACTTCTAAGTACATAACCTACACACTTAGAATAATAGGATTTTTATCCAACTGCGTAGATAAAACCTTATGTTATCACATTTTTTTTGTCTGCACAAAATAAAAAAAAATACAAAGGAAAAAATTAAGATATATATACTACGGTAGATACTTTTACAATAAATGTCAGCACAAGAACATCGAAGTAAGAAAACCAGGGCAAACTTATGGATTTCTGTTCAAATCACAGGAAAAAAAATTTAATCAATACAAGTAATGCACAGTAAAGTACAAACTTAATACATAATATATAAGCAAAGACTCGCTGCACTGGTACAAAACAATTGCATCACAATATTGCTTAAAATTTTTAGTGGATTTCTCAGATTTATAATAATATTTGTAGAAAAGTATCAAACAATTTGGCTTGTTCATTTGTCATGACAAAAATGCACATAAAATGTAGTTGTACGTACAACCCGGAGTATCAGAGATTCAGAATAACATTATCAAACCTATTCTTTTGGTGGGGATAGTATTGAGCTTGTGGAATTTATGCCTTACATGCATGTGCAAAATACAAATATCATCTGTGTAAAATTAATTTCTTGCATGTACGGTAAGTAAAAAATGCAAATTCCACTTTATTATCTTTTTATTAAAAATGAAAAAAACCTGAAGTAAGTGTCCCCTATTGTCAAGGTAACAAAACCAGAGACACTTTTCAATAAGTGAAAATTTAACTGGTTTAGTGTTTACTTGTTGATCTATTTTACTGGTAAACATGATTGAACATCCATGACTAAAAGGATGGACAAGGAATGTAATTAGGCCAGATACAGTTTTATGCTTTCTAGCCATATCAAATTTTATCAGTAACCCACCCCAGTTTAAAATGCAGTAAACACACCCTTACACAGCGTTAGATTAGAGTGCTCTGTACACTTTCTCCTACAGATACATCCCATTTATCAGGTAATCTGCTTCATTAGAATGCAGGGCCCGTCCTTTACGGATACGCCTCTTAACGTTCCGCAACCGACAACCCACAAAAAACAAGAGTATAACAGTGATACCGAGCCCGAGGCCCAGGGCCACTATGGGGCCCTGATGGCTGTCCGTGGGGCTCTCCACCACCACATGACTCTCCACCACCTCCCCTCCCAATCCGCTGCTGTCCAGAACGTTTTGGGCGGTGGAGTTTTTGCTGCTGGGGGTCAGTGTTTTGTCTGTCTTTGGACTAGGCTGTGCTGGCTTATTGTCTGCGGTTTGTAGATCAGGGTCTTTCTCCTTGATGCTTGTCTTCTGGTCTGGGTCTTTGTCTTTATTAGCACTACTGTCGGGTGCCAGGGTTGTTTTTGCCGGCGTTGTTGGTCTAGGTCTTGGTGAAGGTCTATGTGTGGGCTTTGGAGTAGTATCTGTAAAACACATATATCAACAGTACAAAACTATGCTGAATTTATTAATTTGAAGATAAAAAATCCAAACAATTATTTTTATCAGAAGAATCATACCATATGGAACATTCTTTCCTTCCTCATCCACCATAGAGTCTTTGTAATCTAGAGTAGACAAAAACAGTTGTTATAATCTCACAACATAATGTTGAAAATTAAGATTTCATATTAAAATAAATTTTTAAAAGCATACTGGCACTGTACCAGTTATCGGCTATAATTTAACGTTTTCTTTTCGTATTTCCTTATTTCTTGATACTTTTGGATAACAATTGACATACTTTAAATGGTGAACTCCTTATTTATCCATCTGTTAGATTATATCATTATTTAGAACCCAAAAAATCTTGTTCTGTGATTTTTAGCACGCCCTGAATTTGCCGAGTTTTCACGATTTACTGTACCAGTTATCGGCTTCGTGATAATAACATAGTAAAATCCCTGTACATGTTGATTTTATACTTTGCTCAAATGTAATTTGAATTATGCCCCTTGTGGGGTCAGAATAAAGGTCGTAGGGGTTATGATACATAAACAAACCTAATAAACTTATTCGTTTGTTATCATACGGTAATACCCAAAATCGTTGACTATTCAATACATAATTGTGCAATCAGGCGTTCAACTGCGCTATGAATCTCTCGGAATTAAGTGAATTCCCTTTGTTTATGCATGTTTTATGTATTGATAATATATGTCAAATCAAATCTAAGGGATATACTAACGTATTACAAAGAGGTAATATTCTATTTTTAACTTATTATGTCACATCCCCCACTGCTGAAAGTGCAAAGATGTAAATTAGCGTTAAACGATGATCGTTTAAGTGCATGTTTAAAACATATTCAAGAAAGTTTGCAAGCAAACTTACTTTTCTTTATTCTAAACAGACCACTGAATTAAAAAATCTCAGATAGTCGCGTGCTGTTAACCTGAACTCTATGTTTAGCCGATAACTGGTCTTAGCCGATAATTGGTACAGTACCAGTATAGATATGAAATTTCAACATTTTTTTGCTTAATAATTTCATACAGCTAAAAAAAAAAAACCCATACATACAGCTTCACACTACAACAAAATTTATTTCACTACAATGTGCAACATTGATGACACTTTAATAGTGAAAAATATAAAACTTTAAAAAACGAAATACATATACAGTGGAGCCTCAGATATCCGGACGCCAGATATCCGGACGCTTCACTTACCGGTCGATTTTTATTGGGAACGGAATTTTTACACAATAATTTGTCTCGTTTATCCGGAATTCCGCGTTCCGGATCCGGACGGTCAAATTTTACCACATAATACAATTTTCCTTTAAATTTTACCTCATTTAACCGGACGGTCACATTTAAGTGTTCGGGGGCACAAAAGTTTTTTATGCGCAAGTGCAAATTGGTGTAAAAACATCTGACACTGGTTGTTGGTTTTAAACAATGCCTTCGTCCGGTAATCGGGGTCACCTGGTCACGTTATGTACTCGCCCGAGGATATTACGATAACCATGGATGCGACATGTTTAATTGTCGCCATTTAACTTATGAACTGTTATTGTTTGATTAAAATGTCATGAAAATTGTTTAATTTGTGTTTAAAAAAGTCAACTATTGATTGAATTAAAATTCTATTAATCGTAGTGTGATTAGATCGTTCGTACGCCTATTCATTTTAAAACGTAATTGAAATGAAATATTTGATAATTTGAGTTCTGTTTACGATAGTTATTAAGACAGCTTGGGATGTTCAGCTTATCGACATTAATTTTATAGCGTGTGTTCAATTAACAGTGTAATAATAATTTATGCCAAACATGGCGTGGATGATTGTTCACGCTACTTGTAAATATCGCTTTCGTGCAATTAACTCTATAGAAAGATGGATACGTAAAATTAGCTTGGGTAAGTTCTGTCAATGAAAAAATAGCTTGGACAATTATCAATAAGGGAATATATACAGATTTTCACCCATTTTCAATCATCAAATGTTGAGCAGCTTCAAACATGTCAACACCACCGGCCAAGAGAGCGAGAGTTGCGATCACCGCTAGCTTGAAGAAAAAGATTTGTCAGCGTAAAGTGGAACACCGACTCTCTTCTCTTCGCTTTGTTATGCGAATGTAATAAAAGTATCGGTTTAATACAGTGATTGTTATGTACATGTACATGTGTTGCCTTGAAGAATGTAGTGCTTGGTTTCATGTGGAAAAAACATGTACCTTAAATAATGTTTTTAACAATATTTTGTTTTGTTAATTTAAAAAAAAACTAAACTTTTTTTGTAGTGCTTATGGCTATCAAAATAAAATATTTAATTGTATAATTAATTTATGAGTTATGTTTCCATAAATATTAAAGGTAAATATCACAATTCAGATATCCGGACGCTTCACCTATCCGGACGATTTGGCCTGGGGACAAAAGTGTCCGGATAAGTGAGGCTCCACTGTATACTCATAATGTAAAAATACAGAGAAAAGGGAGAAAACCATAGTCTGTACAAAAACAGTTACATTCACAAGCTAAAAAAAAAGACTACTCTGCAATATAAGGAAGAAAAAAAAATCCACAACAACAAAACCTGTGTGTCTACAACAACCTGACAACAGCTAGACAACACTGGGTACCTGTGTCCTCTTGATTGACGGGAGAAGGGTACTTCTTGCTAGGATCGTCATAGTTATAATAGTCATAATTCCAATAGGAGTAGGGACTGTCGTAGAATGGGTAGCGAGATCCGTCGTACCTATGTAATGGCCTTCTGTGGCCCGATGTCTTGCGCTGGTCTCCCAGGGGATTCTTGTTGAGATAATTGTCATAGCCTGTGTTCTGCTGTACCTCCTTCTGCTTCTGTTTGTGAAGCTTACTTGATTTATCTGCCATTTGATTTCGATCCTTGATCCCTTGTTTCCTGTGGTAGGCACCACTTATTCTACCCTTGGACCTTCCCCTGCTTCTTCCCTGGCTTTGAATTCCACTTGCCATGCTATTCTGTTGTTTGTGATTAGTACCTGTCTGTCCATTACCCCTATTGGTACTCTCTGTCCATCCTTGCAGTTCATTTAATTTCCCTGACTGTCCACCATCTTGATTTATGGGACCTTTCCTTCCTTGAGATTCAGCACTATCTGTATTCCCCTGAACACGAGAATCTTCATTTATTCTGCCTTTTCCAGCATCCTCTGCATTTTTCTGCATATTTGTCTCACTGCCAAGGTTGGGATTGCCCATGTTAGATTCTGTATGTTGTTTCCAAGTCCTCTCAGGAGCAGCATCACGGTGTGGCACAGGCACCTCCTGATTTCCCGTTTCCGGTTGCAAGTTCTTGTCAGAATGTGGAGAACTCATGGAATCTGAAGATGTTTGTTGTTCTGATTCATTTGGTTCTAGTTTGTTATTTTTTTGATCCATTTTATCATGTGCTGAGTTTGGAGTCTTCTCCCATTCATTTTGACTGTCTGGGGCCAGATCCTGTGTTTTATCATCACTTTTCCAGCTTGGGACATCATTCCGGAAATGATTCTTTGAATTTTTGATAGAACTGCTCTTCCATCCAGTCTGGTCTGGTTGGTTCCAATCTGTTTGTTGATTTTGACTTTTCCACTTGTTAGAGCTACCTTTAGTGGAAACTGACTGCAGGGTGGAAAGAACTGTTGTTGGCATACTAGTCGATTTCAATATATGATCTTGGCCTGAAGCTACTTGTTTACTCAAAACTGGTGCTCCGTCTCTTCCTTGCGGAACAGGTGCAACTTTCCTGTTAAAGTATCTCTCTCCAGAATAAGGTTTGGAACCTTTTGGATTCCCTGTTCCTAAATCAGCCTGGGAACTAGGAGCATGACTTTTACTCTCAGTGGCTGACTTGCCATAATAGTCTTGCACTGGATTTATGTATCCATTGTTTGTACCTATTAGTCTACCATTGCTATCATAGGAATTGTAAAACCTTGGATCATATGGATACTGAACTCCACCAGGCTGGAACCTTCCATAGTTTTGAGGAACATTTTGTGTTCCATACAAGGGGTTGTATCCAGATGGCCAGTAGTATGCATTTCCATTGTACATACTCGTATCTGATCCTACCGGTAACCTGTTCACATTACTAGGGAAGTATTGGGGTAGGACCTGGTCATTCACACCTTGTCTGCTGAGGATCTGCTGAACAGCTTTCAGTGTTGTAGGTTTGGCTGTAGTCGTAGTCGTTGTTGTGGTTGTGGTTGTTGTCATTGCTAATTATTGTTATTAATAACATTTTATCATGACATTAGTAAAGAAATATACAGTACATCAGTAAATATATTTTGAACAAAGCTGATCAATTTCAATTAAAAAATCTCAATAATTCAAACATCAATGAAACTGTTGAGTTGATTACAGTCCTCCATCATCTCAGTATTCTAAGTATTTTACTGATCAAAATGTGTAAAAAGCTAAAAAGTGATAAAAATTTTGAAAATTTTAATGCTTTTTTTTTAATGCATTGCAGCAACCTGAAAAATTAACAAACTCTTGTGACTCTTTTTTCTGTTCTTCAACTCACCAGACAAATAGGACATTGAAATATTTCTGTAGACATATCTTTGTGTTGCATTTTGATTTTACATACCTGAGGGAGGAGGGGCACATGTCTCCTCATCGGAACCATCCGCACACTGTGGCTGTCCGTCACATACATGGTCTTTAGAGATGCATTCTGGGACATTGAACCCTTGGCCTTTGTTTTCACACTCAAATGCAGAATCGGGACAGTCAACTCCTACAAGGCAAAATAAATTGTTGTAATAGTTAACATACATCCTTAGTATTGAAATTTTCAAATTATAGCACAAATCACAAATTTCAGTATGATAGGTATTGTAGACTTACTGCATATTCCATATTTAGCATGATATCCGTAAGAACACTTGCAAATGCCATCTCTGCATTCAGCATTTCTATCGCTACATTCCTCATTCCAGTCAATGTCGCATCTCCCATACAAAGGAACTGTAAAATCAGTTGAGACTAAGATGCAAAGGTGGTATTTTATTCATTATTTATCAAAGATGAAAAGTTACCGTACCTATAAAACCAGAAACTGAGTCACAGATATACAATTGTTTTAAGTTGATGAATTGACCATGTAAGATTTAATTTATTGTATGGTACCTTTTTAATTTCCCTTCTCAATAAATTTAACTGGTATATGAAATTTGTTAAAAACTAGAGATACTGTGAGCAAGCTCACAATTGATACCCCCCGCCAAGAAAAAAATCATAACGCGTGTATTTTTTGCTATTATAGAAAATATTGGATGAATCTATTTCACTGTCCATTTTCTATAAATAACAATTGCTTTATTTTTGAAAACTGTTAATTTTTAGCTTCTAATATTTCCCTTAATACAAGACATGACACAGACAGAATTTAGCTTTTTTGAAACAATGACCTTGAACTTTCTCAATTGACCTTGGGTCAAGGTCATGACACACCCTTAGGTCATAAGCAATCTTTGTGTGAAGTAAGAACTTCCAATGTTTCCCCATAAGAAAGATATGGACCGGACATGAATTTTGCACTTTTTCTGCCAGTGACCTTGACCTTGCCCAAATGGCCTTGGGTCAATGTCATGACACACCCTTAGGTCATAAGCAATCTTTGTGTGAAGTAAGAACTTCCAATGTTTCCCCATAAGAAAGATATGGACCGGACACGAATTTTGCTTTTTTTCTGCCAGTGACCTTGACCTTGTCCGAATGACCTTGGGTCAAGGTCATGACACACCCTGAGGTCATAAGCAATCTTTGTGTGAAGTTAGAACTTCCAATGTTTCCCCATAAGAAAGATATGGACCGGACACGAATTTTGCATTTTTTCTGCCAGTGACCTTGACCTTGCCCGAATGACCTTGGGTCAAGGTCATGACACACCCTTAGGTCATAAGCAATCTTTGTGTGAAGTAAGAACTTCCAATGTTTCTCCATAAGAAAGATATGGACCGGACACGAATTTTGCACTTTTTTCTGCCAGTGACCTTGACCTTGCCCGAATGACCTTGGGTCAAGGTCATGACACACCCTTAGGTCATAAGCAATCTTTGTGTGAAGTAAGAACTTCCAATGTTTCTCCATAAGAAAGATATGGACCGGACACGATTGCACAGACAGACGGACAGACGGACAGACGGACAGACGGACGGACAGACGGACGGACAAGGTGATTCCTATATACCCCCCCAAACTTTGTTTGCGGGGGGTATAAAAATGTTTCAAATTTTTGGATATAGCTATTTCTATTCAGCAGTAAGATACCAGACTTTTTACCACCTCCCAGAAAAATTTAAGGAAATTTTTAAAAGAGATTTTTAACTGATGCAAATTATTCATTTGTCTCCAAATCTATGATGTTTATTATCTGAGTTGAAAAGAAAGATGTCCAAATTAATAAAAATTCTACTTTTACACTTTATAAAAACCAATTTAATACCATTTTTTCTAGGAGCATTGGTAGTTGGCTTGGGAGTCTCTTTTGAATGGAGACCCTCCAATTCATTTTCATGTTGTTGTTGATGTCCTGTTGAAGATGAACTGGGTGCCGCGTGGTTAGGGAAAAACATTGAAGTGTAATTGGCATGTTCTGCAAACAGACATTTACTTGGTGTTCCACAGTTAAAAAGGTAACAGTTGTGCTCAGCCTACAAAATAAAATAGAAATATACCGGTACATACCGAAAAGCCTTTTCTAAATACAGTTATTAGAGCATGAGCAGTTTAAATTTCAATTGATCAAAAATATTGGTAGGCTTGTCTTCCTGTATAAATTTACAGAGATTTAGCTCAGTTTCTACATAAACACTACCGTAAAACATTTCTAAAGAATAACTGACTCCTTGATCCACTTATAAAATATCAGCTTGAATCAAATTCATGTATTTCATTAAAAAAATGATAAATACATCCAAACTTCGTTATCTCAAACTAGATAGGACTGTTTAAAAACTTAGAGATATCTGAGCATTCGAGATATTGAGTGTAAATTAGTTAAAAAAATAAATGTTTGGAACTTACAAATCACTCCGACATATATATTGCATTCGAGATATCAAAGTTCAACTGTAAGTATAATCTCTACGAAAAAATCCTTCTTATTTGCAAAAAGAATTGTATAGATTTGGAGATTTCATGCAAAAATTACTAAGCCCAAAGTGCTAAAGGTTGTATCCAGAAAAAGATTCAATGAGAGTCTATAGATATTTTTTTTTTAGTAAATGCATACCAGTACTTAAATTTTCACAATAATACATTCAACAGACAAGTAATCTGAGAGTGAGATTCCTTCATTAGTCTCTTCATATAGCAAATTAGGCATATGTCAGAGTCTGAGAAGCAATTCTGGTGTCACTCATTCATCAATCTAAATCTAAACATTTTTTTTATTTTTTTTTTGTAATTGACCAGCAAGAAGCTGGAATTTCTTTCTTAAAACACTGACAAGCTGATCATCATTTTATATGACTTTGTTGTCATCACTGATACTGCTCTATGCATTAAAGGAGTCTCAGATGAACAAATATTTAAACTTCTGCAGTTCTACATGTATCAGGTTCAGTAAAATTACTAGATTTAGCTACATAGCTTGACTTACCCACATAGCTTTATTTACCTACCTGAAGTAGATAAATTTAGATACGTTTATGCAATTCTGCTTTTTATGTAAAACAGACAAAAAGTTGCAAGGAACTGTCAGCATATACTAGTAATTTGTCGGTTTAAAAAAGCAACCCAGAGCAAAAAAAATCAAAACAATGCTGCTTTTGAGCAGTTTTTAGCAAAACATGCATTTCTATTGTTAGAGTAACTGTATATGGCACCATGTATGTGATGAGGCATGGATAAGTGTGATTACTTCACATTGTGCTGAATTATGACTAATCAATTATCATGTTAACAAGAAATGTTCTTCTTTGTTATTGAAGTAACTCTTTGGCAACACATAAACAGCTTTACATAGTCCCAACATTTTTAGAACTTTGACTACAATTGTGCTGAAAGAGCAACATATCCAAGAGTAATTTTTATGATGAATTGTTTTCATATCAGTCAGAAGTTGAAATTTATTGCTGCAGTCTTTTTGTATAAATGCCCATTTAAGACAAAATTATGATTAAGTAGGCAAATAAACCTACTTCAGGTAGGTAAATAAAGCTATGTAGGTAAATCAAGCTTTGTAATCTAGTGATTGTACTGGAACTGTATATAACCACCAAGTCTCTTTCGCACCTTATTTTCATACACGATTAAATTGCATCCTTGTGTGTAACAGCAAGCATTAACACATTCTTCACGAGTTTTCTTGTTGAACGACTTAAGAAAAAAAGCACCATTGTTGATGGATGCTTTGGAACGGATTATCAAACTAGCGTTCGGTCTGTATTGACAAAGATTCCCCAATGTGTCTTCCATTAGATCAGCTTGATGTTTATCAGACTGCACATTTTCCTCTGAATTGTCACCCTCAGAATGAGTGTTTATTGGGTCATATTGATCTTTTGGTTTCGACGGAGATTGATCAGGGACATCGGGGACCTTCGACTTCACTTCATTTTTGGAGTCTAGACGTTTTTCCACAAACTGCCAAAACCTAGGATCTTGAAAATATTGTTCTAATCCACTCAATTTCTCTTTGGTGTTCACAAGAACTATTAAAGTCACGAAATAGAAGAGTATTTTCATTGTTTACGTTAACGCATTGACAAGTATTACCGAAACGGAAGTCCCCCTTCTCATGACACGCAAGCGCAATTTTTTGACAAACCGAAAAGAAAGTAGTCCCTCACTCAACCGACCCCCCCTTCTCCGATTTGTCGGAGATGTATATGCCATTACATATCATGCTTTTTAATTAATTAGGAATTTTTAGAGGTGTAAAATCACCTTCTTAGTGTGTATTTCATATAAGTCACACCTTTCTTAAAAAGGGTGCTCTAAATTAAATTGGTGTTTTTATTAAGTAAATAGTTCAACTTTCGAATATTCTTTGTAAGATGCAAATTTAAATTCATTTAATTTATATCAAATCTCATAAATGAATATAAATATAAATATATATATATATATATATATATATATATATATATATATATATATATATATATATATATTCCGCAAACATTTCTAGAATATACATTTAACGATTAAGATTGTTTGAAAATTGATCCAGTAGTAACTTTTATAATGATGCATTGTAGCACCCATTTTTTTTTGGGGGGGGGGGGCATTTGCGGTCTAACGTTACAGCGTAATTTTCGCGAATAACGCAATACGGCTTCAAGCATGTTTGTAACAATTTTATATACCCATATATGCATAAGAATATTAATTAAAGTGTATTACTTAATTTAAATAACTGCCAAGGGATGTGTTTAATGTCTAAAATGATTTTTCTAAGGTTTTATTTTTACTGATGCATAATCAAAATATGAATACTTGAAAGTTGTTAAGTTGAAAGCGAGATACAGTGCTTGGAATTTCATTTTTATGTGCATGTAACGAGTATGAATTTTTAAACTGTATTTGTATTTATTAAATCAACATTTATAATTTTTTAAAATCAGCGCTTCAATTTCGAGCAATGTATCATTTTTATAAACATACATATTTTTCTTTCCAAATTTAATTGCACAAGAAAAAGATGATTCCCTTTTAAACTTATCATAGTATGGAATTCCATATACGACAGCCAAATTTCAGCTGTCAACTGCTGACTGCTTACTGCTATCTGCTTGCTGCCAGCTGCTTTCAGGCTGACGAAATGTTTTTATGCATGTGCTAAAAATGTTATCTGACGGGAATAAGCACTGATTTAGTCATTTGACGCCTTGGCTTAAAATCTGTTTACAAATATCAATGCAAAATACATATTTAACATTAAAAGTTTATTTATTAAGCATATAATAGTCAATTTAAAAAAATTAAAAAATTGTTCTAAAATGATATTTGTAAAATTGCATTTCAGAACCAAGTAGTCATCTTCTTTCTGTTCAGCCTGTCAGGGATGGAGAAATTAAATTCACCTTGATAGATTGTACAGAAAGAGGTTCAGGGGGCGCCTGTAAAGTGCGAAACGAAATCGAAACGAAACGAAATCGAACGAAACTCTCCCAAACTTGCGTATATACATGTCGCTGATAAGTGTTAAGGCATCTCTCTCTCTCTCTCTCTCTCTCTCTCTCTCTCTCTCTCTCTCTCTCTCTCTCTCTCTCTCTCTCTCTCTCTCTTTAAACGTCCGAATATCATTTAATGAAACAAATTAGAAATATTAAAAGGTATAGGAATGTACATCACTTATTTACATAATTATATAGTTTTTGCAAATTTCGGATAATCGGCTTTAAAAATTACAGCGGCAAACATACAGGAAACATACAGGTAGTTATATTTTATGGTTCAAAAATTTATTTCAATGAATTTATTTTCACTTATGTAGTCAAAATTGATGTTAGTTTTGTTTAAATTCCGTTTCGTTTCGATTTTTGGTTTCGTTTCGTTTGGTTTCGTTTCGTTTCGATTGGTTTCGTTTCGTTTCGATTGGTTTCGTTTCGTTTCGTTCGATTTTGTTTCGTTTCGTTTCGTTTCGATTTCGTTTCGCACTTTACAGGCGCCCGTATATCAGGCACGTAGCATCGTTTTGAAAGTAGGGGGAGGGGGTCAAACAATTTACTTGTTAATTTCCTCCCTTTTTATTTCCATAGTACATGCTCCCAAGAAAGGGGGCAACTATATCTTAATTTACTTTTTATAAGTGAATTAAAAAAAAAAAAGTAACCCCCCCCCCCCCCTGATGCTACGTGCCTGTTGTGTAGTAATAATTGTATTATACAAAAGTGTTACGAAGAAATGTACATTAACTGCGACTTACATGGACACAAAAATTGGGCTTCTGATGTAAAGAAAATTTTAAATGAAATTGGGTTCAATGAAGTTTGGAATAAACAAACAATTGATTCACTAACTCTAAAAGTCATAAATCAACGAATCGTAGACTTGGCTAAACAAGATATTTTTGGTAAAATAGAAAATTCGCAGAAATGTCATTTTTATAAATATTTAGTGAATGGATTTTATCTTCAATATTACCTTAGAAAGTCAATTCCTGTAAAATTTCAACAGTGTATATCAAAATTAAGATTGTCCTCACATCGTTTAGCTATCGAAACTGGAAGGTACAATAATACACAAAGAGCCCAAAGGAACTGCTTTTCATGTAAAAATTATGTTGAAGATGAATTCCATTTTATTTTAGTGTGTCCAGTATATATTAAATACCCTCAAAAATACATTAAAAAGTATTTTTATGAGAAACCATCGATGTTCAAGCTGTTGCAATTGTTTAATAACGAAAATTTTAAAGATATGTGTAACCTCGGCAAATACATTTATTATAGTATGAAATTAAGAAACGATATATGTAATTAAGTGTAGATGTTGTTCTTTTTTTATTTTTTTCGCCTTTACTTATGTCAATTTTTCATATTTATGTATGTACAATGTAATAGGGGCTCCTGTAAAATACCCACTTCTGTACTTTAATATGTTTAATTTGTAAAATCTGATGAGCTGCAAAGCTTAAAGAAATAAAGAATGAATAGTAATAGCCAGGACTCTCTTTGTCGTGCGGCATATCTGCATTTTCAAAAGCAAAATATGAATCCCCCCCCCCCCCCCCCTTGGAAATGAATTTAATATTTCAGATTCAGCTTTTTTAATCTCGTCTTCAAAGGCGACTTTGAATCATGAGAATAGCAATATTCTGAGACCCTATATACAATTATTAATTTTTCATATACACTGGTGAATATTGGTAAAAAAAAACCATGTAATTGATTTATATTTCCTGCTTATTTAAAATGAAATAATTAACATTAACATAAAAGGTATCAAGTTTCTTCTAAACGTAAAGTGTCTGTTGTGAAGCATCTTCGCTAGCCAAGGGTTTTCGGTCCACTTCGCTCAGCATAAATGGGAACTTGAGCGGAGTGGACCTAAAACCATTGGCTAGCGAAGATGGTTGTGAATTTATTTCGTACTTTTGGTCTTAAGTATATGTAACAAAGAGAGATATACATGTATATATGTGATTTATATTATATATGTATGAATATATGAGCCAGTTGATGCATCTTCGCATAAACTTTAATTGTAAATTATTTTTTCTTAAGCTGTATCCAGCCACAGTGCTTCCTTATTCAGCTGTCCAAATCTTGACAGTTGTCAGCTGACAGTTGGCTGTCGTATATGGATTTTACATTGGGGGTGGGGTGGGGGTTATACCTACTTTTTCTTATTTTCACTTCATTTTTGTACATACTCCCAAAAAGTCGAGGGGGGGGGGGGGGGAGTGTGCGGCAACTCCTTTGTTAGTTAATTTTCTACATGTAGATTTAAGAATTTTTTTTCGAAAAAAGTGAGCCCCCCCCCCCACCATGCTACGTGCCTGCATATATACATGCATGCATATGCGCTGAAGTTGCGTACATGTTAACACCCTCAACCGCGAATATGCTTCGCCTGTAACTTGACTGCGAAAGCTACCCGGCCGTTCATCGGCAAACATATCTCAATAAAACCAATAAATACATGTTACTAAAATGAGCTTAGTATTTTTTCTTGTATGATATTTAGCTTTTACACCATTGTACATAAAATTTTGTTTCTGTGATTTTGATTTTTTTTACATGTATTTTTTAATCACTAGTAAGTTTACGTTTCGGAAAGATTTATTCTGTAATATTGAAATTCTAAAACGTAAACAAAGAGCACCTGCAGTTTCAGAAATATAGTTCATTAAAAATATGTCGTATAATGAAATAAAGATATGTTAAAATTTTATTAATTTATTTACATATAATTTGTAATTGCTTCAAATCATACAATTCTTAAATGTAAACAAATTTTACAAAACTAACGTCGCGGATGAATATTTCTTTAGTTGATGTAAGTGTCAGATATGGCGACGTACACGGAATATAGTCAAGCAAGTTCTGTGGATTCTTACAGAAATACTCCTAATCAAAATATATCCACTGGACGACAGAACTCCGCGGAAGCACATGTTAGTTTTAATCATAAAAACAAAGAAGAAGAAAAGGACAAACGACAGAAATACTTAACGGCTAAGTATGGACAACACCAAATGATGTTGATTCGTAAGAGATTGGCAGTGGAAGACTGGCTGTATGACAAACTAAGGGAACTGTACGATTGTCAGGTACGAATCTTTAACTGTATTAGCTCTTTTACACTTTTTCTATTTGATTATTCGAAAAAATTAAAAGCACAACGTGACACACATACTTGGATTGATTTTCAAAGTTGATCACTGACAATAAATTGTAGAATGTTTTTTCCCGTGGAAATGATGTTTCTTCAATATTGTCTGATAATATTTTTCATTACCGTTCAAAGAGTGTGACTGTATTAGTCCCTAGCTTGTAGCAAATGGAGGAAAAAGAAATTGTTCTCTTTGCTTAATTCTCTCCACTTTTGATGCTGTCATTTCATTAATTGTGCAATGTTTTATATTATTAAAAATTCTCATTCAGTATTGTGTCATGATGATAGCCCTGTGATCAGTCAAAGGTTTTGAGCCATTTCCTTTACTAATTCATATTTAATGTTCATTTTAATTGCATTGGCAATGATTTGGCAATTTAGTGGGTAGATCCATGTGAAAATTAGCATCCAAAACAGAGATAAAGTGCAGCTGATTTTTTCATGCCCTTGGAATCAAATTATTTATTTAACACAGCTCTGACCTAGTTCTCAGCTTATTTACAGATATTTATGAAAATAAATATGTTGATTATTTTTCAATTAGCAGTTGGTGAATATGTGTGTTCTGCTGATAATTTATGTATACACTAAAACATAAACACCTGTTTTTTCCTTCATCATCTGTTCATTTTTTTTCCCCTCTGAGTTCAAAAATAGTTTTTAAGAAGTGTTTGATTATCTAAATCTGGTGATTAATTCTTGTCATAAAACCCTTTCCATAGTATGTGTAAAGACTTAAAGAGCAATATTTTCCATTTTTATTGGATGTTTCTAAAGCCATGTGCTGAAGTAATTGATGTACTTTATGCATGGTATTCCCCAAGCCATTTCATTTTATGACCAGAGGGAGCTCCTGCAAATTTGAATATAATGCAGCATGCCACTGATTTTTGCTTGAGGTATAAAGACCACTGACAGATGCCCAATGTGTTATTCATGACCAAGAAGCACTTGCTGACCATCTGAGGGTTTTTGTGTAGCTCCAGCTCAGCTGTGTTCATATTTATTAAGATATTCCCCACCCCATAGAATTCAAAGTAAAGGTCCATCCAAGTGCAACCAGGTATTCATGTCACAAAGAGGCAAGGGCGAAAAATATGAATGAAGATAATGGATGATAAGTAAAACAAGTATCTTCCTAGTAATGCAGTCATGTTCTGGGTACCACCCAGTAATTCTGGGCTGGCTTTAATATTCAAGAGTCAAGTGCTGCTTAGATTTCCTCCGTGAAATAGATCCCCATGTTTGTCGTTACACTCACTGCCTCAGACCAATGTTGTTCTCGGTTATCAAGTTTTCCCCTAAACTGCATGCCTGTCTAATTTCTAAGACTTCATTTAGAGAGAAAAATGTAGCATTTTTTAAGAGTCTTTGTTCATTACCATTTGGCATTGGTATGCTGGTATTGCTGGGAATTGTTTTGTGGGGTTTTAATTATGCATGGACCCTGTGATAAATGTGATGTAATGTGGGAGTTGTAAAACAGGTATTGATTTGGAAGGCTACAGCCTCGGATGGATTTACTTACATACATAAATATACAGACACAGTTTTGCCTTAGGAACCAAAGTAACACGCACAACACTCATTGACAATGAACTCTGCAGATTTATCCAAGTTACTAGTGACTGTGTCTTCTTAAAATAGTAGATAGGGATAATCAGTTTTATCACTATTGTATTCATTCAATCCACTTTGTTTTGTGTTCTGTCATTAGGACCATTAAATTTCTTATGCTGAAAGATAATCCATGAGTTATAGAAAGTTACTTGAAAATTATGGGCAGATTTTTTAAAGGTTTGATTATTACAATAAAAGACTTCTTTCTGAAGTAGGATTTAAAAGCATGATCATAATACTACACAGTTTGTCCCTGTCTGAATGCCTAGTCCATTTAACAATGACTGGTTTCCTATCCTAGCTATCCAAAATGACCAAGTTAGCCTTCTCAGTGTATGTATTTGGGTAGTGCTTGATAAGGATGATCTCATACCCACCCTTCGTCAGGGTATTGACGAAATTAAAGCCACACACAATGTATTTAGTTCCTCTGTCCCAGTTCTCGACCAATCAATACTTTTTACTGTGATTTCAATTGATCAGTGGATTGCAGTTTGAAATAGGGTAGAGCTTCTTATTTACACTGCCATTTGGGTGACAGATGGGACAGTTTTGGACTAGGAGGCATACCCCTTTGTTCCTCATGCATTCAGTTTTGAATACCTTTATAATTCAGTAATCACAACAGCTTGCTGTTCAAAATGTGAATTATTTTCATCATCAGTCCATAAACCGATAATGGAACAAAGTGAGAAAAATAAGTTGCTTGACTTGCATCAGGTGTGTTAATGTAAATGAAATGTGGCATCTCTGAATTTTTAGGTTAAAGTTTTTAGAAGACACAAAAAAGATTGGAAAAATCTGAGATCTTTGAATCTAAATTCCACAATAAAGCCTAAAGTAAACATTTTCCAGATCAGCTGGAATACACTTTTTGTGTAGTTTTCCTGAGGGTTTTTTGAGTGCTTGACTTCGATGATTAATCCTAGCTGAAGTTGAAAAATAAAATAAAAAATAGAAAAATAAGAGAGAGAAATGCACGTAAGGGTAAAGCCTATATCAAAGACGTCATAACATCATATATGTGTGTTCTCAAAGAAGGAGTTACTTAAAGTCATGTGTGACTTTTCATATTTAATGATAAAAGGATTGTTGTTTTGTTTATTGCGGTGAAATGTGTAATTAATGCAAAGCCTTAAAACATAATAATCTTCTGAGTCAGTCAAGACGACATCCAAAAGAAATGCACCAAAGAAAAGGCATTTGGTTTTGCAGGATGTCATAAGGAAGTGCACGACAGTGCATGGTGTGTACAGTGGCAATTATAAATCAAAAGCAAAAAGACTGATATGGAAAAAATGTATCAGGATATATCTCTCACATACTGTTGGCTGTGCCCTTTATAATCTAAAGATCTGAAGTGTTTAAGTTGAACAGAGTAAACAGTTGGGTATCCGTTGATAAGGTCAGTCAATAGTAAGAAGGAAATAATTCTGCTAATTCATGTGTCTATGTGTTGGGGGCTTGTCACCTGTACAGGAGAGAGAATTCCCTGGTCTGCTTGCCCTCAAGCCAACGATGATAAAATGTGTGAGTGTACCTGTCCCATGAGTGTACCTGTCCCAGCGCAGAGCCTGTGTCCAGGGCCGGTCCCCAGGTGGACATTAATCTGCGGTGTTATGCTGAAGTTGTCAAACGTCTCCACTTAAACCAAACAGATCCTACCTATTAACAAACTACAGCGGAAATTGTTGTTCCCTTGTAAAAAAGAAACTTGTAAATTATTTAGCAGTTTTTTTTCTTCTTTGGATAAAACGAGATCTAGACCGTATGTGCTTTAATGAAGAAAACCTTTATTCTATTTCATGCAGTTCTTATAAACTGTGAAAGTTTGACAGCTTTCATTAGCATTATAATGAACATTTTGTTATCAATCACATCTAAAAGTGCTTGATGTTTTGAAGCATTGCATGTCATCTTTCAAATCCTGCCTTGTAGTAGGGAAGATCCTGGCAATCTATTTTCATAAAGAAACAGGAGATTAGTGTTGTAGGTTTATCAACATCAGTTACACAAGCTGTGACCTTGGCAGGGTGGGTATACATCTATGGGAGAAAGGTCGCTGAAGACAGAGATAATAAAAAACAAACAACTCTTTCAAAAACAGTGTCTTATCAAGCTGTAATTGAATGTACATAAAACATTACACTAATACATTTGTTTATGGAAGAACCCAGGCCCCTAAACACTAGATCCCTTCAGCACAGAATGTCAATAAAAACAGAGAGAAATGGGGAGTCATGATCGAATGTTTCTGGGCATAAAATAAGAGTAATGTTTAACAGCGTCTCTCTTTTTTTGTTTGGCAATTTTATCCAGCGATAAAGTGTGTGATAAGTGTCGCAATATGACATTCTCCAGATTGGGAGATACTCTTGTGCTATAACATTTTTAATGTAAATCCACATGCTTTTGTAGGATGACAGCGACGACCATGACTGCAAACTAGATCTAGAGGATGTATTAAATCTAGACACAGATGTTGAACGAAGAGAATATGCACAGGTAAACTGCTTATGAAATGCCGATATACTCATAAACATAGGGCAGACACTTAACGCTGAACATACATAGCAAGTTGGCGCAAATAAACGCAGAGCTGAGAATGTAATAAAAAACCTCTTTTGTGCTTTTATTTAGCTATCATTTAACAAATGTTTGAGCAATTAAAGAATATTACATGTTAAAAAATGTTGCACCCACTACCCAACATATTAATTCCTGAATTCCTCCAAAGTGCTGCTACCATCAATGTTTCAGATGTAAAGTTTATTGATGTTGTGATTTCTTTTTCCAGAGAGAGCTGGTGAATGCACAAGTATCAAGGGAGGAGGTAGAGGTAAGCCATAAAACAGCTCATATATATTTCACACTTGATTGACAAGCCTTATTTAATGGAACAATCTAACGGATTTGTCAATAGTTTTCTCATTTTCTTCTATGCAACCCAGCGAACAAATTGTAAATTACTAGTGCAAACCATCTGAACTATCTAATTTTCTGTGCAATGTTCTGCATAAAAATCTTAGAGATGTCTGGCAGATTGCTCAGTCTGGCAGTTTGTGGGAAGTCTGTCTGAGCTGATGAAACTTGCCCCTTATTCATTGCCCTTTTTTGTGGGACATCACCCTTGACTTACCATAGGCCACTAAATGCTTTGTACATAAGCACATGCACTATTTTTGAAAGAAAAAAAAATTGTTAAATTTCTAAGAAAATCAAATGATTTAAGGAGGTATTGGACACCTCCACATTGTGACGTACATGATTGTTTTCGTAATAAATAAAAAATTATCTTTAATCTGACACTGTAACGGTTTATTTTTACTTCGTGATGTCTATAACACTGTATCACATTAAGATAAAGCATCAGCTACTGATCTTCAGGTAATGAGTTAAAATCTCACTGGGGTTTTTACAATTTTTACCGTTTGAATAAATTTTTTAAAGTTCATTTTATGGTAAAATATGGTACTATTTGAAAATTTTATAGAGGGTTACTGTCTTCCAGATATGATGTACTTTTACCCACATTAATATATCAAAGTGTCCCACACTCCCATACCACCTTTAATGAAAATTTGAAAAAAAAATATTTTGTCATGCTTTTGCACACTACCTAATTAAATGTTGGAGAAATTTGAAACTTGTATTTCCCCCTCTAATCAAGTGTGTACAAGTGTTAGCAATCTTGAATTCAGTCTCCTTGCATGGGAAGAAATTTTCTCAGACATGTGCAGAGAGATTTTATCTATTTTGGTAAATTTAGATTCGTTTGAAATTAATGTCTCTATATTTTTGTTTTTCAGAGGTTCATAGATGAACTGATAAAGAAATCAAAAACATTATAAGAGATGTTTTTGGTCACAGTGTGCTTGTGAAAGAATGCAAGAGACAGTGAATATCTCATCAGGGACTAAATACACTTCAGCAAACAACACAAAACAGGAGTTCATCCCAGGTCAAACTTTTGACACACACTGTACTCATTCTCGTCTACTCAGCTACAATTTTTTTGTATAGTTTTTAGAATCAACAGTATTCATTCACATAAAAAGAACCTATTCAAGTCATGTAAGAAACTGTTAAGACCAGATACCATTTTTTTTAAAATTACACCAAGAATAAATGCTGTCATTTCTATACCATTTGATTTTAATGTACAGTACATTTCATGTTTTGGCATTTAATTAATATACATGTAAATGTGTATATGTATATTATAAGAAATTTTTATAAGTGCTTGAATTAAAGATGCTTTTTGGTCCAGATGGGTGGGTATAGTTTTAGAAGCCAATATTCATTTATTTTTTTTTGTTTATTTTTTTATTTGGTGGTTGGGGGTATTGATACTAGGTAAGCATATTTGAAAAGCAAGGCAGACTTGAACAGTTTTAGTTATATGATTATACTTATTCTCAATGCATATAACGATCTTCCCAAAGTGCTAAATATCTGTATTTTCTACCTTCTGTTTCTACATTTAAGGCTTAAATTTGTGAAAATTTACAGTTGTTTGGAGGCAATTTTTACCTATTTTCCAAATTTTACCATCTTTAGCTCCATAATTAGAGTTTGGTAGTTCTCTATATACCCCAAGAACCCTATTGAGCCTGATACCAAGAAGAAAAATGAGCAGCAGAAGACACTAAATGTATGATTTTCTAATGGCACTCAAGAATGCACTTCCTTATATGGGACTAATTTTATGTTCAATATATATACCTCAGCTTCTTACGAAATCCCTCCATTTTTCCTCCAGAGCTGCTTAAGAGGTAGATTACATGTATGTGCTCTCTCATTTGGTTCATTTTAAGTAACCAGCACTTGAATTACTTTATAAATTATCGCTAATTATTTGTATAAACTGCCCTTGGTCTGACATTTATTTAAGATAATCTCTCTTGATTCACTTTTGCCCCTATGACCTTAAATGTTATTGAAGGTAACGTTAAACAAACAATTCAGTGATAAAACATGTGTACAGTTGTGGCGCAATTCACAACAGTGAAAACTATTACTTTGTGTCAGAAATGGAGAGTGAGGTTTAACACGTGATCCTCTCAGTTTTATATATTGTAAAGTTAGATGTTGTTTTGGACATTTAAATTCAAGTATTTACACCTAGGTTTCAGTTTATTTGTGTGTGTGTGTGCATTTTTGCATAGGTTTTATATATTACCGGGTCTCGAATAATCAAAATTATGAGTTAAAAACCTTCATTGTCATATAAATTTTCTTGTTCAAAAGTAATTGTTGTCTAATAAGAAACACGATGTTTGAATTTAGTTTCTGTGTATACTAGTAATTGGCCTTGATTTTGTAGGTTGTCACCTTTGGGTTGTGATTTTACATGCTCTAAGTAGTCCCTCCACCAAGTCCTTAATTCATTCCACATTTTATCCCCCTCCCTTTCACAAACATTTTCTCTCGTTTTAAACTGAAATAATTCAAAGACGTACATTTACCTGCCGTTTTATGTGTGACTTTTTTGTTGATTTTTTTTCATATTTTTTTCTTTTTGGTAGAATACAGTCGCATAAATGATGTTAGTTGAAAAAGTTTGCAAGTTCATTGTAAATAAATCAAATGTACTGGCCTTTTAAGATGTAATTTCAGCAATAATTATCATTTGTTTTATGAGCTATGTGCCAATATACTCATTGTATACAAAATTGTTTCATTGTTTTGCTGTACATTGGCATTTTTATTAATTTTCTGATTTATCTTTGAGATTTAATTAATTTTCTGTAATCCACATGTATTTATATTGATCTTGTTAATACATATTCATTTTTTTTAATGCATTTTACATATTTTGCCAATCTGACATTTAACTTCATTTTCCTTTTGAAAGCATCTTACACAACATCTTTTGGGGCTATTTTCATTACCTTTTCTAAAAATCATTAACATATTCTTCAGACACACTACCATGTACACTTGACATAAACTTGACATAAACTTATTTTAAGCCATTTGTATTTCATTTTTGTTTTTTGAATTTTGTTAAAATATTAACAAGCACAAAAAAAATCATTCTATAGGCAAGAGTAAAATCATGTAAACTTGAGATGTATTTTTATGTATTAGTTTATGAAAATGAATAAGCAAAGATGAAAAGGCAACTAAAAGAAAAGCATAAAAATATGAAGTAACATCTCACAAAGTGTATATATGTATATACATAATATTTATGTAAGTCATTTCAAATTTTTGTGTTGTCACGGTAACATCATCACATGACCACTATGTCTCCTTGGCGACAGGAACATCCTGTCCTGACTAGTCACAGTTTCTTTGTATGTTTTCTATACTGCTGATACCTTTTGCATGTTTAAGATTAGGTGATTTTTATTACAGCAATAATTTGTTTAAGGTTTCTGTAGAAGATTTGATTTTACAATAAAAAACAATTTTGATTTTAGCAATTCTTTGTGTTTTAGCTACTAGATTTTGTGTGGTACTTATTACAATACCCTCAGTCATGAAAGATTTCCTTCAACTTCAAACCAGTTAAAATAACTTCAATTCACATAGCTCAGTATACGAGAGGAACTGGCTTTTGCTTCTAAGTTACATATGGATTTGAGATATGAATATCTACAGTACCGACCAGACCCAACCTAACAGAAAGTAAACCTCAACTAAACCCTGGGTTTACTAGAATGGACCCAGAGTAAACCCAAAGTTGACAGAGAGTAAACCCCAACCTGAGGCGAGTTCAACAAAGCCAGTGCTTGTCAAAATTCCTTATACCCACAACACAAACTTGGGCAAGCGCTCTGTTGAATTCGCTGCAGATGTACACCCTTGAAAGCAGATGCAAACTTTGTATTCGGAATATACAAGGGGCAGGAATTACAGAAATAGGATGGCAAGATAAAAGACAGGTCTACTTCACACTTTTGTGTACAGTTGACTCCAAAAGCAATTTCCAAGTAAACCCAGAGTAAACCCCAAAAGTAAACCAGGGGTTTAGTGGGGTTTACTCTGGTGTTTGGTTGGGTCTGATAACTCAGATTGGTACTGTAGGTACTATATGTGATAATAATTTAAGAGGAATTCAAAGAGAAATTACCATTTAATACATTTATAAACAATAGAATGCTTTCTCTGGTGGTTCATACAAGCTGTGAGGATTGCAATCATTGCGGAAAATAGTAAAATGACCCACATCATGATAATGAACCTTAATTTCTTTTAGCAATACATGCTTCTTCATACCTGCATGAACCACCATAGAAAATATATTTGTTTCATTTAATGTAGCTCATCGTAGTGATAATAAAACTATGCACAGTAAATGATGTTGGCCATTACTTTTATCAGACATCATAAAACAATTTAAAAATGAAATCACTGTTGTATACATGTAAATTTATGCATGATAAAAAGAAGTCCAAATAACTTATACAATAAATAAACAATACACTGGGTTGTAAGATTTACAATTAACACAGTTAATCAACTTGTATGAACAGTACTTTTATAATGATGAGTAAAGGCGGCATAATAACAATACATTCCAATAAATATGGACCCTGACCGAACTGGACCCAGAATCATTGCTTTCGTCCCATAGGCCTGGGGGAATTCTATCAGAGTCACATAACACTGAAATATCAGTAGTACTATCATTGGAATATACAGATGTCTTATTCTGTGTGAAAGACGGAGTTGGTTGGATTCACTGAAGGATTGTGGGTAATCCAAGATGTAGCCCAAGTGGAACAGCAAAGGAATGTTGTAGCTCACCATCTACAGAGAGAAGATTTGTATGGAATGATTACATGATTCATACCAGTTGGTTTATATACTGGTACTTTTCAACAAATACAGGCATATGTGGTTAATTATAATGATTATGAATTGTGCACTTTTTAAAATATCAAACGGACCTCAATTTTCTCAACATCCAAGTCAAATAATGAAAGTTATAATGGGGATATTTACTGTAACCCTGTATCTATAGTCTCTTATATTAATACATCAACTAAGTAATTTTTTTAAGTTACACATACCGGTACATGTGCCAATACAAATTATTCATACGGTAAATACATTATCATCCAATCTATTTAGTTTTTTAAGATAAATCTAACCATAAACAACTAAATTCCTATTAGAGATCTCTCTTTCACTTCTTACTTGAAATATTCCATAAACATAAGTAAGGGATCCTGGCAGTAGGGCTCCTTTAACATAAAGTCCCCACACAAACATCAAGCCTGTGTGGCCATCGATCACCTCCGCCATAAACCAAGGGCCTTCAAAGACATTCAATAGCATCGCAAAATCAATATGGAGAGTACTGATTCTATTTTTTTAAAAGAACTACTTTAAGTGTCTCATATTTACTATACAGAAATTCAATTTTCAACAAGTGAGTGTAAAACTGGTTCTATATATTTTGAAGAACTACCTTTAATGTATTAACTTGTATATTAAGAGCGTACATTATTTTGTGGAAATTCATTTTTTAAAAGGTTGGAATCTGATTTAACATATTTCAAAATCATAAATAATTTTACATGCATACATGCAGAACATTTACCGTAAGTAGGTAGTAACGTTATTAATTTAGCTGTTCAGCCAAAGAAAATACACAGTCATTTGTAATATGTTTACAGTATTCTCATGTTATATGTACTTTAAGTTATATCAAAAGAGTGAATGAATAAATGTTATTTTGGGAGATAATGCTCATATAGTTTCCTTACCTATCATGATATATGTTGTAAAGCAGGTTAAAATTAGGAAGATTTTGGTCGCCTTAGATACAAGCCACACTCTCCTGATCCATCGGTTTATAAAATTCTTTATGAACCTTCCAGGTAGTGCATCACCTAGGAAAAAAGGTGTTCAAACTAAAAAATGAACTTTTATGGCCACCATGGTATAATTTGAATACCCTGAATACTACTTTATTAGCAATCAGTAATCTGCAAGATATCAATCTCACAATATAATTTAACCATTCACAAAGCTTGAAATGCTTGAAATGATTTTTTACATTTCATTTATGGTATGCAACAGTGCACCAGTTCATTGTGCAAGTTGAATTGCTCTGTTTTTACAAGCTTTTGCTTTTACATCTTTTACTTGTAGTGATAGCTAGTACAACTAAATTACTTTTACAGCTTGTGAAAAAACATCCAAGCTTTTAGATAAAAGGTTTGTTTTGCATTTTTTAGTCCTCTAAACAAGTTTAATGATATGCAAATGCACAGTGAATCTCTACCTTGTAGCTTTAAGGATCTAATGTCAGCACATTTCCTCAAGAGGCACAGCACTAGAACATACACAACAGCAAGAAAATAGAACAAGAGCTTTCCCTGTAAAATAAATACATTTGATAAACCCTATAAATCACACATGTACTGTATTGCAAGATACATAATGTATTGGCAACGAAATCTGAATTACGACTATAATAATTTGTGCAATCTGAGTCTGATATTTCATGATTCAATGATACATGGTGTTTTTTTAATCACGATACTTACAATAAAAAGAAAGTCCACCATGAGCACAATACGTGCCAGAATTGGAAATGGTTCAGTGGTTCCATCCAGGGAGAATAACTGAGATTTCTCTTTGATGGTGAACCCATTTTCCTTAAACAGATGTACTGTCATTAAACTTACATTTACCAGCATTTGTAATCATGACAATCAAAAGATTTCATCTCAAGTATTGACATCATACTTCATAGCCATTAAAAGGTATATATATAAAAACAAAGCTCGTAGTGAATGATGCACTACAGGGAATAGGCTTGTATAAAACATGTGTTTTTGAAATTTTAAAATAAATACCAGTATTTTAATAAAGTTCTTATCATAATGAACAAGATATCTGTGAGCCAATGCTCACTAGTGATACCCCCGCTCTGATGTGAATATGCAAAATAATCAAAGTCGACATTTAACAGAAAGCTGGCATCCGATTGGTACAGAAATATATCCCACTATATGGCATGCCTATACAAATTTTGTGTAAAAATTTCAAGCATCTCCGATAAATAGCTGCTGAGAAATCTTTGACGAAAATTTGTTTGAAAATTTTGGTTAAAAAATAAGCAAAGTCGTCATTTAACAGGAAGTTGATGTCCGATTGATACAAAAATATATCCCACAATATGGCATGCCTAAACAAATAGTGTGTTAAAATTTCAAGCATCTGCGATAAATAGTTGCTGAGAATTCTTTGACGGAAATTTGTTTGAAAATTTTGGCAAAAAATAAACAAAGTCGTCATTTAACAGGAAGTTGACGTCTGATTGGTACAGAAATATATCCCACTATATGGCATGCCTATACAAATTTTGCGTAAAAATTTCAAGCATCTCCGATAAATAGCTGCTGAGAAATCTTTGATGAAAATTTGTTTGAAAATTTTGGCAAAAAATAAACAAAGTCATTATTTAACAGGAAGGTGACGTCCGATTGATACAAAAATATATCCCACGATATGGCATGCCAAAACAAATAGTGTGTTAAAATTTCAAGCATCTGCGATAAATAGCTGCTGAGAAATCTTTGAGGAAAATTTCTTTGAAAATTTTTGCTAAAAATAAACAAAGTCCTCATTTAACAGGAAGTTGACACCCGATTGGTACAGAAATATATCCCACTATATGGCATGCCTATACAAATTTTGTGTAAAAATTTCAAGCATCTCCAATAAATAGCTGCTGAGAAATCTTTGACAAAAATTTGTTTGAAAATTTTGGTTAAAAAATAAGCAAAGTCGTCATTTAACAGGAAGTTGATGTCCGATTGATACAAAAATATATCCCACAATATGGCATGCCTAAACAAATAGTGTGTTAAAATTTCAAGCATCTGCGATAAATAGTTGCTGAGAATTCGTGACGGAAATTTGTTTGAAAATTTTGGCAAAAAATAAACAAAGTCGTCATTTAACAGGAAGTTGACGTCTGATTGGTACAAAAATATATCCCACGATATGGCATGCCTATACAAATACTGTGTAAAAATTTCAAGCATCTGCGATAAACAGTTGCTGAGAAATCTTTGACGAAAATTTGTTTGAAAATTTTGGTTAAAAAATAAGCAAAGTCGTCATTTAACAGGAAGTTGACGTTCAATTGGTACAAAAATATATCCCACGATATGGCATGCCTAAACAAACACTGTGTTAAAATTTCAAGCATCTGCGATAAATAGTTGCTGAGATAAATGCGACAGAAATTTTTGTTACGGAGGGACAGACAGACGGACAGACAGACAGACACACAAGGGTAAAACAGTATACCCCCTCTCCTTCGGAGCGGGGGTATAATTACAAGTACCAAAATCTTACAGCCAATGAATAAATACCTAAAATTCTTTTCAATATAAATATCAAGTTATAGTAATGAAATTTCTAAAAATCGGATCCACCATATGGTACCTGTATTTCAACATTCAGATTTATACAATACATAATCTGTACCTTGACCACAGCCGTGATATGATGTAGACCACTTTTGAATTGCTCAGGTTTCCATGGTAACACATACAAGGGTCCTTTAACATTCTGAGCCTCTCCAATCTTAACTTTATCAATGTAAAGGTCAACTGTTAAGGTATGTGAGGGTGGAAATATCAACAGCCTACAAATATCAATATTGCATCAAATTAGCAACATTTTTAAAAACAATTTCTTAAGTAACTGCTATTACAGTAAATGAGAGTTTTACATATAAAAATATTAAAATATATATACAAGTATAAAATCCTTTTCCTCCAATAACTTTAAAAATCTCTCTCTCTCTCTCTCTCTCTCTCTCTCTCTCTCTCTCTCTCTCTCTCTCTCTCTCTCTCTCTCTCTCTCTCTCTCTCTCTCTCTCTCTCTCTCTCTCTCTCTCTCTCTCTCTCTCTCTCTCTCTCTCTCTCTCTCTCTCTCTCTCTCTTAAACACATGGGATAATGAAAATATGAAAAACATAAATACAAAAATGTTTGACGACTGCTACAAAATCACTGCTATCAATTAGGGTCTTGAAATGCAGGGCACATTCCTATTTCTAAATGACTACCGGAAATTTTTGGATTCTTGGAAAAGACCAGTCTGACTCTGATTAAAATGAAATCTTAAACTAGTTCCTTTATTTTGATGGCCCATGCAACAATCAAAGAAAAGGAACCCGAGGAGGGTCTAAATTAAATCAGACTGGGAAAAGACAGATGCATAAAGCATTGCTTCAGACTGGGAAAAGACAGATGCATAAAGCATTGCTTTACACGTACCTGATATGAGTAGAGGTTACTTTCTGTGGTGCTGGAAATCTTGCATGCTGTGGATTAGTAAAAATGATGACTGGCTCTTCATGGAAAGCTTGGTCTGAGAAGGCCATTACATTGCTGTCCACTGCTACAATTCTGTACCTGATTTTAAAAAAATGGTTATGTATAAGCAAGAGGATCGTGGGCAACATCACTCACCTGAGCAGCATCTCAAGCAAATTCTTGAACCCCTTTCTAATTTTTGTCATAAAACTCTTATCTCATTTAGGATAAAGAGAGTGTTTGGGGGGGGGGGGGGGGGGGGAGTATTCTGGGGGGGGGGGGTAAGATTAGGTGGTACAAAAATTGTCAAAATATCAATCTGCCCTATATACAAATATGCATAATAACATCACATTTTCTACAATTGTATAATGAGATTTACAGACAGTTACAAGATGTTATATCGGTATATGTATATGCTTAATACGGCACTTCTCAAATTCTACGAAAATTGAGCTAAAATGAAATCTAATGATTCCACAGTATTCAAGTTTAATTTGCTTTATGTGATCAAGACCCCACATTTAGGGAGAGAGCTATCAGAGACCCTGGCCCATGGCTTCACAGTTAGCTATCAGGGACTCTGGCCCATGGCTTCACAGTTAGCTATCAGGGACTCTGGCCCATGGCTTCACAGTAAGCTATCAGGGACCCTGGCCCATGGCTTTACAGACAACTTTTTCAGATACTACCTACATCCTGTTGTGTTTCCAGTCTCCCAGCTCCAGTTCATAGGTCCCTGTTTTGTGCCTGGTATGCAAGCCTGATAGATGGAGATGTCCGCAGAAGTATGCACTGGCATTTCTAGAAAACGATAAAGCTATAGAAGAAGAAAGGGTCGCTTTTCTTTAACTCAATAAAAAATTGGCATCTTCTTATTTTTTTGAATGTCTATGCTTCATAGTGTCCTTGAAAACTATGCCCCATCAAAATCAATTGATGTCCACAACAATTAAGATGCAAAAAAAGTAAACTTTAAAGAAATCAGGACAACCTACTGTAATCAAATGAGAGACATAATACCTCATTAGTTGACGGATGTTGGATCCATCTTTAGTGATGATGAGAGAAGTTGGATAATGTCCAAACCAAAAGGTCATGTTGCTTGAACTACTTTCCAGGGACATCTTATTCAGTAAATTTATTTGTTTCTAAAAAGTAATACAAGTATTTTTACAAATTAATTTTAACATTCTTGTTCAAAGAATCAAATTCCTGACTGCTCTAGTTTCTCTTTATGTATAAATCTGTAACAACTGTTTCTATATATAGGTGTTCAAGCAGAATAGACGGTGCTTTAATAACAGTAAAACACAGTTATAGCCAATTGCTAGGGAAAATTTAATTTTGTTTTTTCATAAAAATAATTCTAATATGTACTCGGTATCCTTTCTGTTGATGATAAGTTCTTAGTTGGAATGAAGCTGACTTTACTGTAAGTGTGAGTTTGTTATACGCATATTCAATGAAACTGTGTTTACTGTACATCAAATGTGACAGGGAATAGAACAAGATTTATTTACCTCTCTGAGAATTCCAATAAAGTTAAATGGTCGCCTCGGTCCAGGGTTTGGTGTGGCATCCATGGCAATGAAACTGTACTCCCCAAACTTCAGCTTGTGTGTGTATTTGTATGAGGAAGGATTTGTCTCCCCTTGTCCAGAGTATGTTCTATAAAAGATTCATATAACTGGTAACTAAGATATAAAAATGGGTGGATATAAGAAAAAAAACAACTGGTATTAAATTGATTTTTAAAATTTGAACACAGTAAAGGACACCCTGTGCATGCATTTGCATTACAAGAAAATAACAGACATATCAAAGGAAGAAGACAAACCTGAAAAGATTTTTTTTGTGATCCAAATCTGGTACATTGAATGCATCTACAAAGATAAAATGTATCAGTGTATAAAATAATTCACAACATAAGGCCAAAAAAACTAACATCAAATTTAAAGTAAAATGCAATGTTTGAAATGCCTTCCCAACTATAAATTAACCTACTTCATACCTGTTCAGACCAGCAGCTACTTTCACATATGAACAAGTTTTCAGATTAATCCATACAGTATAGTTTCAATGTTTAATAAATGTACACAAAATTTTGTCTACAGACGGACATACAGACAGATGGACATGGTACAGTATACCTCAAACTTTCATTGGTGGGTATAATAATCAACTTTACTTGCATTTGATAGAATACTAGTAATTCTAAAATTGACCAGAAACACAGGGTGTAAAGGTTCAGAGAGGTAGAGAGAGTATAAAACAACAGAAGGGAGTAGGGAAGTTGATGCTGGATAGGATGATTTTGAAAATGTAAATCACTATCAGGACACAGAAAATATATTCACCATGATTTCCTCTTACATCCAGCCACTTCACATTATTGTTATACTTTTGACATAAGGTGATTACTTCTTCATAACGTTTCCATTCTTCAATAAATTGTGTCGAGCCTCTCTGATTTTTATATTTAGCATCAGTCAAATCTCCTTAAAAAAAAAATCAAAATTTAAATATAATTTGTCTAAAAATAATGAAATACACCATGGTAATTTAATTCTCATTTAAAAAAAAATAAACATTTTATTTTTGCCCTTTCCTCCTAATTATCAAGGAGCTTAATCTTAATAATAAATAGTATCTATATGAAGAGATTTGTCTTAGGGCAATTCTTAATTAAATGAAGCAAATCTTAAAGAAATGTCTTTGGTTGAAAAATTATCAAATGAAAATAGCCAAGTATGCAGTATTGTTGTTATAATACCTGTCACAATAAAAAGCTCTGGTGCTATTTTCGGAAGATGATGTTGGCAAAATTTGGCTAAGTCTTCAGGCCTCTTTGGGTCTTGAAACTTACTAACATGGATATCTGAGAGCTATGAAAATAAAGATTGAATGAAGAGGAAAATTAATAATCAAATAAATTAATTATAGAAGAAAATAATACTAAAAAAATCTCCACTACCATTGAAAGCAAAAATGATTGCAATGGACCCCTCTCAGTAACTGTGGTACTGCTTTTATGCTGGGCAAACTTTGGGTAAATATTAGCTGGAGGATATATTAAAAAACTGATGTAACTTCATCTTCCAACAATTTACATTTGCCCTGCAAAAGAGCAGTATTGCAGTTAGCTGCATGTCTGAAGCTCAGTCTAAAAAAATTTGGATGGACAACCTGGGAGCTACAGTGCCTTTCATAGTAAAAAGCCGCAATTTACGGTTTACAAAAACTCCGCTAGTTTTGGATTGATTAACCTTATCTACACACAAATCCTGGGGGAAAAAAATACTACCATAAAATTTTCAGGTAATTTACTATTGATTCAGTAGTAAATTACCTGAAAAATGTCTGATATTGTCTCTTTAGATCCATTTGCCTCAGACTTTCTCTGAAACATGGTAACTGACAACGGAAAATGAAGTATGTTAATTCACGTCAAGATCAAGAGTCACCATTTTTACAGGTAAACAAACTGCACCTCTTCAATTTACGGGGCTGGTAATGGTGTTTAATATAATGATTTGATTTGAACATATTTTATTGTATACATATATATAAGATAAATATACAAATGGTTTGGACACAAGTTCTGACAACTTACTAGGTCTTTACCATTAAATAGAAAAATTATACAAAACTTACAACTATTATTGCATGATATAGAATTGTTATTATGATAAATGAAAATAAGTGATATATACGAGAATATGAAACATGCACATAAACTATATTAAACAAATCTACCAGTTTCGTTGATGTACAATTAAACTAATGAGAATATCTGCTTGTTAATATCAATGGATAATGACTTATTGCCTCATAATAAAAGATGAGTATTAATTATATGAAAATGATCTAGTTGTAGCAGATTAAGTAAAAAATGATTTCTAGCGATTGTATAATTTTTGCATTTGAGAAAAAATGGTAAGCATCTTCAGGTGATCCACACCGACAATTACCGCTTTCTATAATATTTATTTTGTGTAAATCATAATTGAGTATGCAATTGTGTCTTAGTTAAATATAATATCAGAGGCAAGTTAATTGGCAATATCTGCAGTGTAATGTCCAAGGATATTTTTTGGGGGGAATCAAATATTCAGAATGTGTTTTAAAATAAGGTTAATCAGTCAAAAACTAGCGCAATCTATGTGCGCTGTAAATTGTAGATTTTTATACTAAAGGAAGCACAGTAGCTCCAAGATCATCCATCCAATTTTTTCAGACCTGCAGCTATACCACAGAAACTGTGAATGGATCTTTTTAGAGAAGCTTCACAGAAATCAGGGTTTTGATACTTTGAGTTACTATTTCATTATGGTGTAAAAATTATGGCAGAAAAAGTGTATTTGTTTCAACACTCAATCACTTGTAATTTACGAGACGCAAAGAGCCAGATAACTGAGTTATTCATAATTGGTTTAACATGATGAAATAGGTATGAAATTATTGCATCACATCAGTAAGCGATTTGAAATATAAGATTTGATCCATATTAATGTCCCTAAAATAAAACAGCCTTAAAACTTAAAATCTTATTAGCTTAAAATATTTGAAAAGTTTCATTCATGTCTTTCTCTTTTTGTATCACTATCATTACTGAAATCAAGTTTTTATACCTGTACAAACCACCATAAATTTACATCATCTCCATTCAAATGAATTATATTTCTGTCAGTGGGATATATTCCTCCATGGTCCGTGTTCACAACGTTCTGTATCAACCCAATCAGTATACAGAAACATGCGACAAACATTAAACTGATCGCAAATAATTTCATTGAAACACTTTTAATTCTTTTTTAAGGAACATCAGAAGAAAGTACACGAAACCGGGCGGTTTTCTGTTGCAATAGTGATAATCATAGGAAGTGAACACTGTTTTAAACTTCTAAATTGAAGAGTTCTACTTTCAATCGGCCAAAGTGAAAGTCGCTTCAAACAAATGTCAAATGAAGAAAAAGTGTGTATTTGTAACGTAATTATACTTTTTTCAAAGTTTAAAGTTTGAAAAAAATAAGGTATGGCAGACCCTAAATTTACAGGTAAGGAAATAGGCTAAGTTAATCAAGTAAATGCTTATTCATGATTGTTTAAAACCTGTCAGATTATATTCACTTCATATTTCTTTAAATTACATTGATGTTATTCTTTATTCTAGTCGAAAGATGCCCAGGGCTATACTGTGGAAGAATTCTACTCGATGGTAATAATTACAGTGAATGTGGGGTAAGTAAATTACCTTAATTACAAGCTTTTCTGATATGTCCATCAGAATTATAAAAATTGTAAGTATTAAATGAACATATTTGTTAGCTGCAGGTCTTTATAGCTCCGGGCATGCCTGTACTGAATACTTGCAGTGAATGTGCAGCGTATCAACATGGAAATCAACCAATTGTGGACTTTTCTTTTTATGTCATTCAAATATAAGATTGTTTTCGAGAAGGAAAAAACTTGTACACTTTCGACAGAATAAATTCAAACTTTAGTTTGATTATCATATTACACATTATACAGGAAAATATTCGCCACAGTTTCATCCTTGTTGTCAACGGGCGGATTTAAGACTTGCTGAATTCCTATGTCTCAAATTATCTCTCTTTATCTTTAAATGCAATTTTATCTGGGCAAATTCAAAATGGGGTGAAACCGTTAAATTTGCAAGTGAAAAAGGGTGAAAATAGAACAGGGTGAAAATAAACCTGTATACAGTATACAAAATCTGTCCCATTGCGCAGTTGAGGATAGTTTTAATACTGTAAATTCCTAATTAAATGTTAGGAATTTATATCCACATAAAATTGCAAGCACTCCTCGCAGATATTAAAATTTCGCCCTTTTTTCTTAGAGTTGGGAACTATAAGATATATGATTGTATAAATGTTCTGCGTTCGTGATTTTATATTCTCGCAATTTGATACAAAACAGTGGGATTGTGGAATTAGGTTCTTGCGTAACATAAGGAATTTACAGTAGTTGAGCGGATATGTTTTAAAAAAAAGTATGAATTATGAATTTCGATGGTTATGATAGGTCAGTCTTAATCAACATTTTGAATTCATGACCATTTTTGTAAAGTTCTGATTCAAAGAATCCAGAATTGATCACAAATATTTTTGAATGAAACCCGAAACGGGTTTTGGATTGATATAAATCTGTATGATTCTTAAAAGCTTCTTACACTTTCAGTTTTATCTCCAGTGAAAAATGTCAAATAGTCAGAATATATTAGTGCAGATCCAGAAAAATTTCTAGGGAGTTGAGTGGGGTGCTCTGATATATTAAGTTTGACGGTTGGAGGGAGGGGTGAATGCTTGGGAGGATGGGGTATATTTTAGCTATATTTAAAATTTGCTAGTACCGGTATGTAAATTTAAGAAATTTGAGTTTTTCAGGGGGGTTGACACCCCCCATTCCCCTTAATCCCCCTTAGATCCACATAAATATAGCATTCTGCAGTAAGTTCCATTTTCAACATTTTTTCTGTAAATTTACACTGAAGACTTTATGATTAAGGTATGTTGTATGCGTGCTGTATTTTAATTATTGTGTACAGGTATTTTATTTTTATACATGCCTAAGGTCAAGATCTAGTAAATGAAAGTTGCCTACAGGTTTATGAAATTCAAGATATAAACTCTTTCAATGATGCATCATAACATTATCTTTGTTTCATAGGGGCTTAAATTTTTGGTATACACAATATAAAATCATGTTTTAAATACCATTTTCTATGAAATATGAAGGATTAAAGTAACAAATATCAGAGTTTTGTCCATTTTGGACTAATGAAATATTTAATATAGAATGCCTACAGTCTCTCCAAAAACGGCATTAAACAAGCTCTTGACCTCCTCTTTAAAATGATGTCAAATGGAATATAGGTATCGGGATTACTTTTCCCATGATTTAACATAAAATGTCAAGAAAATGTTTAATTTTCTACATAATTGCTTTAGAGCCGTAAAGTACGGGAAAATGATTTTTCAAATCAATTAAAACGTCATAATGGTTCTATCACCAATTAAACACTCTGGAATCATTTACTAGATCCTGACCTTAAACAATTAAATTCATAATTATACAGACAAGGAATTGGTACATTTATCTGAGAGTTCACTTACCGGTAATTAAATAGGTGTAAATCTGCAGTTTTGTTGAAAATAAATGATTTTAGAATTCTTATTAATATTTCTGGTAGGTATGGATGAAAAAATGCCATATATTATATACCGGTACTGTAGAAGCACATATTTTTGTTGAGTCAAAATTTCGTTGTTTTTAAACGAATTAAGATTTCGTTGGCATTTAATTTGGTCACATCGTTATCTCTTTGTAATCATTTATACTTGGGTTAAAAATTCATCATGGATTTAATTTCGTTGATTTATGCTTCCAAAGAAAATAACGAAATTAAACGAATATTTCTGCTTCTACAGTATGCTTTTTAACATGTACATGAACTACAATGTAGCATTCACATATTTTATATTTGGTAAGCAGCAAATCACATATGAATTTCAGAGTGATTAAAAAAAGATAAAAAGATTGAATCAATGTCCTGTCCTTCACCTGAATGTTACATACCAGTATTTTGTTTTTTATAAAAGAACCATCCTTTTGCTTGACTTTTAGGCATGTCCTAGAGGATACCAGCCAAATGAACAAAGCATATGTCTGGCCTGTGATTCGGAGCCCACGTTTTATGATTGGATGTACTTGGCCTTCATGGCTCTTTTATCCCTCATTCTTCACTGGTTTTTCATTGATTATACCAACAGAAATAAAACAGCAAAGTGAGTTCTTATTGTTTTTACATCCACGTATCATTAACAGATGCTTTGAAGTAGAAAATTGTTTTTATGAAGGATAAATACATGCTACATAGCTTTAAAGTTCACTATAAATGAATATATATCATTTTCTTCAAGATTTCCATTGTGTTTTTTTTTTCATTCTACTTTTAAGTACATGTACTAATTTTAACATTAAACATGTTTTCCTTTCGTTGTGGCAGGTCCCTGATACCCCTTCATGTATCGGCCCTTCTGGAGAGTGTGGTAGCTGCCATATTGACCCTATTACTGGTCGAGCCCTATGGCTCCCTCAGAGTTCGGTCCTGCCCGGTCACAAAGCTCTCAGACTGGTACTCCATGTTGCTCAACCCCCAGCCAAATTACGCCCAGAAACTGTACTGTACACAGGAAATTGTGTACCCACTGTAAGTATTTCAACCATTTTGTCGAATTGCTACAAGTATACACATACAGGTTCACTAAAAGAGATCTTACTAAAATGAAGGAAAAAAATTTAAAACACAGAGAACGTCTTTGCATACAAAGTAATGATAATTTTGATAATAAGTTTTTTGTTCATGAGGTACACAATTTTAGAAGTTGTTATTCACCTTACATGAATATGTATTCCAGAATGATGCATCATATCTGAATGCTCAGTGTTCTCATGAATTGCTATCAATATCTCACCACTCAGTAACATACATGTAACACCAGCACATACAATAAATATTGGAGTGTTACTGTTTGTTGAACTTAACAATCTTAAAAATTAATGCCCAAACTCTTCCTTTAATCTGAAGTTTTTACTACTTTCCCAATTCTGCCTTAGAAACTTCTAGGCAATTTAACCAAACTTGATACAAAGCATTCATTGGTTTTCATACTTGCCAACCTCCAACATGTGAAAATCTGGTCATGACTAGATTTGGAAAGTAAAAAATCTGGTCATAGCGCGTAACGGCATTAAATGGTTTTCAAGTTATGGAGAAATAAAAGGAAAAATTGGTATGTTTAAAGAATGAAAATTTATGGAAGCATCCTTAACTGTATGAACATGCTTTACCGCATGGAAATAGTAGTTTCAAGTCTAATTGTATCATGATTTTAGGAAGGAATCCCAATTTTACTCTGAAGAACATGTATTTATTCTTCAGAAGAAAGTTACCCCGGTAGTGTAAACAGGTGAAAAGGTTTTATTATTACATTTGATTACAATGGAGTACAATAGAGTTAAAGATGATTGGATGTTTCCTCTATATTCCTTATTATTACAGGCAATGAAATAATGTGACTTTGCAAAAATCTTCTCAAAGCTTTGATCATGTTTATCACACAGTGACAATGTAATGTTATCTTTGTGTGTGATCCACAGTCATCTACTCTAAGCAGATTTAATTACAGTGGGGGAAATTTGGTATATTTATATTAGAATTAGCGATTGCAGCAGTAAGAAAAATTGGAACTGTATAATATATTTGTCATAAATCTACTTTTATTAAGCAGCTATGTCTTGATGAAATTTTGGCATTCCAATAGCTTTGCGATTGTAACCTGTATTATTACCCCCCATTCGTCAAAAAACAAAATGACATATGATGCCCATGTAAACGACAGTTGATTTTTTAATGACATACAATATGATATGTTTACTGTTTACCTTTACAATTATAGACCATACATTGTGGTATATAAATTTATCATTTCTAATTACAGTAAATGTTATCATTAATCTGTATGTTCCCATTGAACTTTCATTTTGTTCATGGCATTTCTAAATTTTTGTTATTTACAAACACTTTTGTATTATATGACGTAGATCACACTCTCGTGAATGACGATTTGTTGGAATGGATCCTTCACACCTTTCCATCTGATAATGTCATAAAGCAGGCATTGTGTAATCCAAGGCAGTCCATGTCTGTCGCTGTATTGCATGACAATAGACAGATTTGCTGTAATGATGTTTTTATTTTTTTTTTTCACAGGTATACAATAGTTATGATATACTATGCCTTCTCACTTCTGCTAATGATGCTGTTCAGACCAGCAATATCCTACAAGTTTACCCAGCGTAGAGGAACGAAATCCATCTACGCAGCCCTATATTTTCATCCCATCCTGATCGTCTTGCAGGCAGTGCTAAGTGGACTCTTATGTAAGTCGTTTGGGAAGACATATACAAAGATTTAATTTGTATCATTCCTTAATTGTTTGTTCATTTAACTAGCGGTTCTCCTTGATTAGCAGAAGTTGTAACATTGCCAATCTTGGTGAAGCACTGTGCATTTTACCATGGAGCAGAGGAAATTGTGTTCAAGACATCTAGCTATATGTGAATAAAATTCCCCCATGAAGTCTTTACTTTAAAATTACCTTGTAAAGCTTAAATCCATGTACGAGAAACCTAAATTGGTATCATTAGGGCCCAATCAACAGGCACATTATTATAAGTTATCATTCTGTCCATCAGTCCATCTCTGCATCTGTGCATTCATCCAAAATCACTTGTATGGTATATAGCCTATATTCTCTCCATTTAGCCGGTCTGGCTCATACTTGACCTACATAATGCCTTTATGTTAAGAATGTGCAGTAATCATTAACAAGGGTTCTATGTTTAGGGTTAAAGCCATTCCAGATGTGTAGAATTTCCTTGTCTGGAGGATATTTTCTTTTTTCCCTCACCCAATCTTGCTCATACTTTACCTAAATAGTGCTTTTAGTCAGAGTATGCAGTGACCTTGAGCAAAGTCAAAGGTCAAGGCCATATCAGACCTAGTTAGAAAAATCCATTTTCAGATCATATGTTCTCTCCCCTTTGCTTTATCTGGGTCATACTTGACATAAAGAGTGCTTGTGGGTGAGGGGTTTGCCGTGACCTTGAACCCCGTTTTAGATCAAATGTGAAAGTCAATGCAGATCTCTTTGAACCATAACTTCTCTCCCTTGTCAAAATCTTGCTAAGATTTAATCAAAAGAATAACTGTAAGTAAGGATTTGCAGTGACCATGATAGCTAGTGTCAGCTTCTGTTTCAAACTTTTTTTTAAAGTCCTTGGTTAAAAAAAAAGGTCTACCTAATGCTTTTCGTCCTAATGTCATTTATTTAAGTGGGGCCATTTAAGATGGTCACCATATCAATGATGTTGTTTGGTTTAGATTTACATTAAGACAATACTGGTAAGTATTAGAACTCCAAATTTACTGATCACAGTCTTTGCAACCCAATAAAATAAAAAATAATAAAGATCCCTAATTCTTCATTAATCTTAGAAAAGTAAAGTCAGTGATTTACATTATGACTTCATTTTCAGAATGAATCTAATCAGATGATGTCTTCTATAATTATTTATAGAGAACAAAATGTGTCACAATTTATATAAAATCACCTGGAGTAACTTTCAGGTCACGTGACCATCCACTCCTGAAGGCTTCCACGCAAGGTATGACATGAAAATTACCATAGACGATGAATAGATTATCAATTTCCAGTGGAGAATTTGACTACTAGCTAGTATCAATTTAATTTGATCCCCGAATCATATGTCTAAATAAATGTACTAAAATACAGTATTTCTTGAACTAAAGTACTATCTCATTTTAACTGAGAAGCTGTCATTTTCCTCTATCTTAAAATATCATCTAACGTTTCATTCCTGCAAGTCAGACTTATAATGTGTGAAGTGATATTTATTGCTAACAAATACTGCATCAATTTGCTTAAATGGCAATATTTACAATCATGGATTAATGATGCTGAAACAAACAAGAAATGATAGAGTGCCCCCCTGTTGCTGATGGCGTTTTGTCATCATTACGTGCCTGATCGGTCTGGATCTGTCTGTATTGCATTGACTGACTTTTTACGGAATTGATCTATGTTCAGTCGTATTCTGGTTCCAGCAGGTATAGAGAAACATCTACTCGCACCGTAATCAGCTTTCACTCCCCAGTTGTCATTACTGCGTTAATTGCAATAGCAGGTAACTGCCTTCAACTGCTTCATTTTTGTTTGTATTACTGGATATTACGTGACAAAACAGAGTTCTTAATTTCCTGCTGCTTTTAACTTTTCCTGATTGGCATTCTCCTTTTAAAATAATTTTTTATCACTTTCAAATTATGGTTCTTTCATGCTTCCTGTTGAATTGATTAGAATCTTAAAACTGACGCTTTGTCTTTCCTTTTGTACTTTGTCCTCATGCAAACTCAAATCACTTAATGGCAGTCATCATCATGTTTTGATGTAGAGATTTTGCTTTTTCATTTGGCCACAGATGGCTTAGTATCTGAAGGTCATATTTTAAAGGTCAAGATCAAAAGGCAAAAGGACTTAGGAGGAGGTTTGCGTCAACAAGATGATAACTCACATTTTCATTGTGACGTAAAACTAGCCGTCGCCAAAATGTTCAAATCACTCAACTCAGTCCTCAACTCAAATCCTTGAACAAAAAGGGCATAAATAAGCAAAACTCAGACTTGAGGCCGACTATTGACTTAAGGAAAGGTGGTGACAGTGGGAATAGATATGTTGTCAAGATCAATGTAACATGAAACTTACTTCAGTAATTCATTTTACTCAGCTTTGTTGTTTACCATTAAAAAACACCTGACACAAGTATTTATTTAATTTCCACAAAAATATATGTATGAAATATTACCTTTTATAAATAAAAAACAAAGGGGGGGATGGGCAAAATTATCTAAAAATCCATAAAATCCATAAAAAAATTTTTTTGCTTTATTATAGTGAACAAAATAAAATGTTACTTTGGTGTAATTTCTAAAACTGAAAAAAATCGATGCAAGCTTAAAACTGCTCCTTTACCACAAAAATCCACATGTATGACTTTTTTTTAAAATAAGTTCTTTTTATCATAAAAGTTGACCCCTATTACTTATTAATTAAGTACAAAAGGTAACTTTAAATAAAAATTGTAATGTTTTCAGAAAAAAAACACTCTAATTTAATGAAGACAAGACTGCTTCTGAGAATTTAGTAAATTGAATGTCTGATTCTTTGATCACAAAAGTATACAAGGAATATTAATTTGCAAATTGATGAAATGCCGATATCATGCAGTCATGATCCGTGTATTCTCAGGTGACTTTCATCAGATATCAACAATTTCCCAGTATTGATCAGTAGATCTTTATGAATTATAATGTACAAAGAAATACCTTTTATATTCAGTGATACAATGTATTAAGCTCTGCCACCCAAGTAACGTAAAGTGACATGTATACCCCTGGTATTCAAAAGGAAACAGATGATTGTCACCACCCTTTGCTAGTAAAAGATAGTACAAGTAAATCAAATTTTGATTTTGACAATTTACATTAAAATCATACTTGTAAATCTGTTCCTCCACAGTATGCTTTGCAAGATCTTGTATAGCATATCATAGAAGGAACAGATTCAATACAAGTTTGATTTATTGAATGGAGTGGGGGGGGGGGGGGGGGGTCTGTCACTATGAACATATGAAATTCAATGATATTTGTTTTACTTTGATGCATGGTATAAATTTAATAATTTTATAATTCAATGATTACCTAGTAAGTTTGTCAATATCCAAAGGTACATTATAATCCTCAAAATATCAGCAACCTCTAATTTAAATGGACAAGTTTTCAGACTCTCTATATAAATGTGATTTAAAATAAATAATAAGTTCAATCTGGTATTAATGAATCATCAATCAATTTATATTTTTCAACGAATAAAACATGTTCAAAAAAAAAAAAAATTGCTGGAAATTCTGAAATGTCCAATTGTTAAGATTATATTGGAATCCAGTGTCAGCATGCGGAGACTTTTGATGTATTACATGTAATACGTTTTTTCTTCCTGCGCCTGACAAAGGATCAGGTGTCTTATGCCGTAAATGACAGGCATCTCAGAACCCTGATGTTAAATGGTACGTCATTAAAGGACTGAAGTGCAGTCAAGAAAGTAATGGATTTTTTTCTTTTTCAGATTACTTCTTTTCTTATATGGTGATAGTGGTCTCTTTGATAACGAGTGTCATTCATCTCTGTGGATGTGATTTGGTAAGTTCATTAGTCAAACAAAATTGTTTGAAACTAGAGTCTGAATGACGTCAAGAGAGATGTACTTGCCCTTTGATTATGGCTTAAGCTAGAAATGATGTTCAGTGCAGTGCACCTTTTTTGTATTTTTTAAAGTAGTTTATCTGACCGAATTTCATGAGATTGATTCTGAGCTATTCAAAGTACTGGTTTAATAGAAAGTTTACAGAGTCATTCATGTAAATAACCTTATATTAGTTTAATATCTCTGATGTTTATTGCAAACTCTATGGATAGAAAAGGTCTCATTTAAGCAAACTAGTTTATCCACAATCTAATCAAAATTAGACCTTTCATCTCGCTCTTTGTAATATGGTTGTCGCTTATGAGCAACTCTAGATTATAAACTTGTTTTCTTTAGATTGGCTTATCCATAAATATTATGATTATTTGATTTATGTGAAAACATTGCAGATAGGTTAATGCTACTACAACTCTATTGATTTACATGTTTTCCTTCAGAAATCCTACTCCTCTGTGACCAAAGACATTTTTCTGAATGGACGGAACCTGACGATACTGGTGGGTCACTGGTTCCTCCATGCCTTTGGGATCATCTCACTGACTCAGCTGACTCAACTCGAGATCCACCTTCCTATCTTGGCTCTGGTCCCATTTCCAACTCTCTTCTTCATTCTGACCATCCAGTTCTCACATCCTTCTCATCTGGAGGATGTCCACTGAGTTTTGCAAGTTCAATTCTTTAGAATGAAAGGACAGTTTTCCAAGGAATAGAGCTTGAGTTTGTCAGGAGGTGAAAGTTGACTTTATACCATATTTTTCCTTAAATGTTTTTACATACGTTCAGCTATTTTCACTTGATATGTGTGTACTGCTTCCATACTAATGAATGTAATTTGACCAAGGAAAAATATTAGAATAGGTACCCAGTTTTTTCTGTGTTATGACCATAATCAATGTGTTACACCAAAAAAACTACATGTGTACTGATTTATTGCAAAGTGCAATCTTTGTCATCGTATAACAGTCAACGACTGAGGTAACGAGCTGTCATTATGATTATGATTATGACTAGTTATACATACTTGTATTGATTCAGATCTCACTTCTCCTCAGTAGGTTAGATAGATGAGATGGATTTACACCTATTAACTTCATAAGTATATAAAATGTCAATATAGCATGCTATTTATTGATTGACAAACTGGATCTAATAATCTCAGCCTAGATTGCAGCACAAGTATGGAAGAAATTATCTGGTTAATATGAACCTCTGAACAGAAATTGCTGTTCATTTTATGTCTATTTATGTTGGTTTGCAAAAAGAATTCTATATTGATCAATTTGAAGAGAAGTATTTCTGGAGGAGAATTATGTTGTACATATTTATTCATGTTGATTGCAAATAAAATTGTGAGTTCAGCAACATAGAATCATGCAGGGGTTTTTTTCTAATATCATAGATTCCTTATTTTACACATGTACTTAATCCCATGATTCAACAAATTTCCATCAAGTCGTGAGAATATGAAATTGCGAATGCCAATTTTTTATCATAGTTTCATGCAGTTTACATCTATTCAAAAAAAAATAAAAAGCAAGATTTAAAATTCGTGAGATGTACATCTCGCAATTTTATGCAGATATTAATTCCTTGCAAGGAATCTACTGTACAGTAATGATCGGTCGGAGCGGTTTATTTGATATTGATGTATGAGGCTTAGATGAAGAGTGGTATGAACATGTATTAATTGGATTGTTCAATAGATGCTCCTT